>NC_141535.1:64696470-64849411 GCF_021556685.1 Rattus norvegicus
AGGTGGCATTATTAGAGGAGGTGTGGCATTGTTAAAGGAAGTATGTTACTGTGAAGTTGGGGCTTTGAAATTATATATATATATATATATATATGTTCAAGCTCTACCCAGCATGGTATTTCAGTTCCTTTCTGTTGCCTACACATCAAGATGAAGAATTCCCAACTCCTTCTACCACACCAAGTTTGCCTACATGATGCCATGCTCCCCATCATGACAATAGTTGATTAAACCTCTGAAACTATAAGCTAGCCCAAATTATATTTTTGCCTTTATGAGAGTTGTTTTGGTCATGGTGTTCCTTCACAGCAAGACCTAAGAAAGAAGTTGGTACCGGGGACTGGGGTATTGCTATGACATGTTTTGCCTGACCATTGCTATGACTGGGGTATTGCCTGACCATGTTTTGGTTTGGAAGGATGTAGATTTGGGGGCTTTGGATTAGATAGTAGTTGGATGCTTATAAAGATGTATAATTAAAAGGAATTAGATAAAAGTTTAGGTCCAGGCATGATGGTATGTGCCTTTAACCAAGAACTTAGGAGGCATGCTCTCTTATTTCAAGTTCAGCCTGATCTACAGAGGAAGTTACATGACAGCCAAGCTTAGGCAGTGAAGGAACCCATCAAAAACAGAAAGCCAATGAAGATGGAATTGAAGAAGAGGGCGATGTTTCAGCCCCAGTAAGCAGCAGAATTTGGCAGGTCCAGCTACAAGATTCTGGCTTTAGAATCAAGAATAGGATTTCCATTTGAGACTAAGAAAAGCTGCCGAGGATAAAAATGTGCCAGAGGTGTCCCTTCATGGTGGCCCAGAGAATCCATTTTGTGAAGCTCTGATGTCGAAGCTTAGATTGCCTTGGAGACCCTAAAAGGTTGGAGATGCCAGAGCCATGGGAAACTTGCCAAGGAAAGCTATTTTCAGGGCACAGATCAGACAAAGAAAAAATGTGTTGCAATCAACAAAGATGAAGGTATTAGATATCTGAAGAGCAGTTAGATATTAGACATGAAGATGTAGTGTTTGAAATTTCCCCACCTGGTTTTTATCTCGCTTTGGTATAGTATTTTCACACCATGCTCCCTTCGTTATGGTTTAGGATTGTAATGTATACCCTGTGCCATGATAAGTTGGAAGTATGTGGTCTACTTTTTGACTACACTAAGGGGATTGCAGTTAAATGATTTCATGAATCTAAGAAAGGCTTTGAAGTTTTAAAAATTGTTGAGACTGTAATAAATCTATGGGGACTTATGAAGTTAGACTAAATGAATTTTCCATTATGTTATGGCTGTAAGCCTATGAGAGACAAAGAGTAAAATGTAGTTGTTTGGATAGGTTTGGCCTCCATAGATTCACGTGTTTAAATTCTTGGTTCCTAGGGAGTGGCACTTTTAGGAGGTATGACTTTATTAGTGAAAGTGTGTCACTGTGGTGGTGAGGCTTTGGGGTACTAATGCTAAAACTCCACTCAGTGAGAAACACATCTAGTCTCCTTCTAGTTGCCTGAGGAGCAACACGTAGAACTCTTGGTTCCTCCAGCACTATGTCTGTCTGCCTACTACCGTGCTTCCCTCCATGATAACAATGGACTAAACCTCTGAAACTGTGAGCCAGCCTCAATTAAATGTTTGTCTTTGTAAGTTTATAAATTGCCTTGTCCTGATGCCCCTTTCCAGCAATGGAAACCCTAATTAAGCCAGTTTCAAACTGAAGCAACCTCCTGGCTCAACTTTCTAACTGTTGTTATCATAACGATGAGCCACTGCACGTGAACTGCTGAAAGAGACTAGATGACATATCTGTCCCCCAAGTTTGATTTTTTTTCTACTTTTTTAATGTGTCTCATTTCAGGCAATCATTTAGCAATATAAGATAATGCACACACATATAAAGGTTATTGTTTTTCAGCTTGAACCTCCTGGTTCTTCACTGAAGTTAGATAAGAAAGGTCAAAGGTAAAATCAGAGAGAATAGAATCACACATTTTGTGAACCATTTCATGAAAGGAGGAAGAAAAATACCTGGAAGTAGTAAAGTGGTGAACTTAATTAAAATTCAAGTGACAGAGAGGTAAAGTGGGAGAAAGACCTGCACCTGTGGTGAAATGTAGGAGTATTATAAGGTGTGGGTTTTAAGATGTATTAGCACAATGTACTGTCAGAGCAGTCCTTGTTAAATGGCCTTGTGCTTTATCAGAGGATCTGTAGAAACCAGTGGAAGCAATATCACTTTCAGAGAAGGTTTGCAGTGATACAGATGCCAATTTTGACCTTTCCCAGTAGAACAGGGTAGAAAAGGACAGGCTACCACAAAGTATGAACAACACGATGTTGAAGTTTTGAGTGTAATGACATTTAAACATGGAAAAAATATCAAAGTACATTTCTCATCTTGAATAGATATTTTTGATATTTTTGTGAAAGAAAACTAAAACTTTAGCTAAATTCCGTAAATCTGGCTAATTGAAAAACAAATAATTTATTTTCAAAATTGTTACTTTTAAATAAAAATATTGGGGTTATAATTACAGCACTTCTTCCTTTTTTCCCCACCTTCAAACCAATGAAAACCCTGCTTTGCTCTTTTCAATTCATGGTCTTTCTTTAATTGTTATAACATTGTGTGTGTGTGTGTGTGTGTGTGTGTGTGTGTGTGTTGTGTGTGTGTGTGTGTGTGTGTGTGTGTGTGTGTTTCAGGGAGGGAGTTCTGTCTGTCTTCCTTTCTTTCTCTCTTTGCATTTTGCATGTACTTTATTTAAAAATACATAAATATAAACTGCTCAGTCTGTATAATGTTACTTGTACATCTGTGTTTCCAGGGCTGACCGTTTGGCATTGGAAAACCAATTCCTTAGGTGTCTATAGTTATTTGTCTAGGGTTGAGACCTCATGAACTTTCCGTGTCCACATTTTTATGTCTATTGCTATCTTCCTTGTTCAGCATCTCATCTTGGTGAGACTTCAGAGGTGTAGCATTTGACATTTGTAGTGGACACTGACAGCAAACTTCCTGTTCCTCAGAGTCTTGAAGTTTTTACCCCGTCTTCTAAAATCGATCCCTGATCTTTAGCTGCAGTTTTGAATAAGCACTCCAGTAATCTCTAATCTCTATTTCCATTCTCTCTCTCTCTCTCTCTCTCTATCTCTCTCTCTCTCTCTCTCTAACTAACACACACACACACACACACACACACACATTTAATAAAAGTAAATTTGAAATCCTCAGTGGTCCTAATTTTTTTAACATGATCTGAATCTAAGGCTGTGTTGAATATTGGCAGCCTTGTTTCATTTTGCAAATGGATCATGGAGGCTTTGCACTTAAACAAAAGACCAACTTTAACAAGGATAGCAACCGTACAATTAGAGACAAATTTTGCAGGACTCCTCATAGTTTATGTACTAGCTAGAGATTATGGGATCCAATGCTATTTGCATTTTTATTAACACTTATTATTGTAAAAATAGTAAGCTTCATTCTTACATTTCCTATATATTTAAAATACACTTTGATCATCTGAAATGTCCTATTATGATACTCTGCTCCAATTATATTGTTCTGCTTCTGCTACCTCCAAAACTTCTTCCTGTTTTCATTTATTATTTCTATTTGTTTTGAATTTGATTACACTCAGACATACATACACATGTACAAATGCAACGTACTGAGCCCATTGAGTGTGTTTCATATTTATATGTATTTATGGCTTATCAAATGGGATAATGAATAAGGGGCTCTTATGTTTGAGGGAGTCTGATTCTCCTTTTGTCAGCAGTCATGAATTGTCTGGGGCTCTTCATTTCAGGATGTAGCCTTTTAAGGTTTACCAACTCATGTTGGTATATCAACTTGTGTTGTTAATTTTGAAGTCTTATTTAAACTGTTGATGTTTCATGGTTTCAGCTTCCCTGCCTTATATTGAAGACACAAATGCACATAGAACTCTGTCTACCTCTTTCAGGTTTTCTACCCTTCCTTCTAGGAGGTTCTCTGAGATGTAGGTAGAGCAGTTTTATTATAGATGTATGAATTGGGCCTGGGTAATCCAAGGTTATTTGTCCTTTCCATTTTCACAAGTTGCACATCCATTTAAAGGTTTCTCTCTATTACAGAAAGAACCGTATTTGATGAAAGGTAAAGTAAACACTTATTTGGGGTTTTAATAAAGTATCAGTTTTGTGTTTCCCTGCACTTCCCAGGGCCTCAAAAGCTGTGGGTAATTGACTATGTTTGTAGTACCAGACACTGCTTTTCTGCTGTTGAGCAGTCATAAGTACAACTATAAAGCTATTGTGTGTGTGTGTGTGTGTGTGTGTACATGTATGTATACTTGTGTGAATACACACTTATACTCATCCTTTCTCAGCTTCTTTTTCTTTAAAATGGCTATTATACTTCCTTAATTGGAGCAAGATTGTTTGGAATGTGTTTGAAATAATTCCATGAATTTGGATGTATTTTTAAAATACAAGTTTTTGTTAAAATTTCAGTTCCTTGGCATCTTTGTGTCCACTTGTTTCGGGGTGGCATTGTTGTCCAAAAATTTTCTTAGAGTGATCATATGAAAAACAAGCCTGACTATGAAAAATATATTTCCTGGGTAGTAAAATTATTTTGCTTATGTAGTTGCTAAAACCTAATCCAAAGGAAAAAATAGGTCAGGCAGGGAACGTGGATTTTTATTAAAGCAATAATACCTTATAGAAAAAAGTTTAGGTTATAGGATCATTTTTCATTTGCAATCGAGTTTTAATTTAAGAGTTTGTATGTTAGGGTTTGATTATTTTCAGAATCGGCTACTCAAGTTATATGACTAAAACTGACACTTTACCCAGAGTTATAGATAAAAAGAATAATTCAGTGTAATTTTTCTTCTAAACCTTGCATTAATTTTATCAAAACATCACTGCAATCAATATTTTTTTTATGTAAGGGAGAGAAAGAAGCCCTTGTAGGATGCATTTTACAATTTCCTGTTGCCTGTTTGATGCCTCTGCTACTGTTAAGTGCTGCTGTTGAATATTCCTCTCTTGTGAGATGCAGAATCACGATTGGAATTTCATTACTTGACTTTCTGTAGTATATTCCTGGAGACAGTGCACTTAATCATTGTATCATACAGATTAGATAAAGCTTTATCCTTGCTCCTTCTTTTCTCCTAGAAATTTAATATTGTGGTAGGCTTCCATACTTCTAATTAAAAAGTGACTTATGAAAGTGCACCTCAAACAAGGCACACATTCCTTAACAGCCTAGTGACTAGATGCTGTAATAATGCAATGTCAAAACAATGTGATAGCTTCAGTAATTACTCCTGTTAGTCTTTCAAACATAGCTAAATGTGTGCTTATATTTGATGTTCCGAGCAAAGTGTTACCCAGTGCAGAAAAAAGACTAAAGCAATGGTAACTTGTAACTTTATCACAAGAGTTAGAAAGTGTATCTTTCTAAATTTGTGACCTGACACCTCTTTGTAATGGCTTCATTACCATGGCCTTTTACAGTACAGAGTTCCTTATAGTAAATTTGATTTCCTCTATGCTTTAGAACTATGCTGAAATCCAAGGTAGTCATTCCTTCTAAATGGCAATCATATAACAAATAGACATTATGGACTCAAATTGGTATTGACTAGTATGTGAAATTAGCCTTCAGTATGATTAATAGGGCATAGGATTTTCTGAGGTTTGTTAGTTCCTCCTTGGGCTGTAAAATAACTCTCTCTCTCATCTTTCCCTTTGTGTCTTCTTTTTTATATTATAATATGCATTAAATTTAAGTGGGTCTGTATGTTATATTCTTTGCCTATAACTTCTGCAAAGCTTAGGATTGGTTATTATGGATAATTGAAACAGTATTATAACACAAGACATTAGCACCAACAATGGAACAGATGTTAGCAAGCATAGACAAACAGAGGCCAAAACCGTACTGAGAGTTGGGACATATGGGCCCCTTTTCAACAAAACCACACAAGAATATCTCATCGTTTACAAATTTATGTATGTACTTTAAGGCAGAATTTCCAGAGTAAATCATAAAATAGGCAAAGTTCTTGCTAGACAACAAAACTGAAAAATATCTCTAATGCATTTTAGAGAGCACAGTGATCTGAGATACCTGAAGCACAGTGTAATATGAGGTAAAAGGGGGAAGACCTGAGTTCTAATTTTCTTTTTGTTTTTGAATTTATGCCTAACAACAAGAATCCTTTCTAAAGACTCAAATACAGTTTGTGTAATAAGAAGAATATTCCTAAAAGGGAGACATAATAACAGAATCTGAGGAAATTTTTAAAAAATCATCAGAACCTACAACAAAAGGCTATATCCAACAAAACTGGAAAATGTGGAGGAAATGGACAATTTTCTAGACAAATACCAGGTAACAACATTAAATCTGGATCAGAAAACTATCTAAACAACCCCATAATTCCTAAAAAAATTGAAGCAGTTATTAAAAGTCTCCCAACCAAAAAGAGCCCAGAACCAGATAGGTTTAGTGTAAAATTCTATCAGACCTTCATAGAAGACCTCATACCAATACTGACCAAACTATTCCACAAAATAGAAACAGACAGAGCACTACCCAATTCCTTCTATGAAGACACAATTGTGCTTACACATAAACAAAACAAAGACTCAACAAAGAGAGAGAAATTCAGACCAATTTCCCTTAAGAATACTGATGGAAAAATGCTCAATAAAATTCTTGCAAATCGAATCCAAGAATACATCAAAGTGATCATCCATCATGATCAAGTAGGCTTCATCCCAGGGTTGCAGAGATGGTTCAAAATATAGAAATCCATCAATGAAATCCACTATATAAACAAAGTCAAAGGAAAAAAACCTCACAAGATCATTTCATTAGAAGCTGAGAAAGCATTTGACAGAATTCAACACCCGTTCATGATAAAAGTCCTGGAAAGATCAGGAATTCAAGGTCCATACCTAAATATAGTAAAAGCAATATACAGTAAACCAGTAGCTAACATTAAACTAAATGGAGAGAAACTTGAAACAATCTCACTAAAATCAGGGACTAGACAAGACTGCTCACTCTCTCTCTCTACTTATTCATATAGTAATCAAAGTCCTAGTCACAGCAATCAGACAACTAAAGGTCAAAAGGCTACAAATTGGAAAGGAAGAAGGTAAAAGATCACTATTTGCAGATGATATGATAGTATACTTGAGCGACCCCAGAAGTTCCACCATAGAACTACTAAGCCTGATAAACAACTTCAGCAAAGTGGCAGGGTATAAAATTAATTCAAGGAAATCAGTAGCCTTCCTCTACTCAAAGGATAAACAGGCTAAGAAAGAAATTAGGGAAATGATACCATTTACAATAGTCCCAAATAATATAAAATATGTGACTCTAACCAAGCAAGTAAAAGATCTGAACGACAAGAACATTAAGTTTTTAAAGAAAGAAATTGAAGATCTCAGAAGATGGAAAGACCTTCCCTGCTCATGGATTGCCTGGATTAATATAGTAAAAATGGCCATTTTGCCAAAAGCAATCTACAGATTAAATGCAATCCCAGTCAAAATTCCATCTCAATTCTTCATAGAGTTAGAAAGAGCAATTTGCAAATTCACTTGAAGTAACAAAAAACCCAGAATAACTAAACCTATACTCAACAACAATTAAAAAAAACTTATCAGTGAAATCATTGAAATAGAACTGAAGACCCAGAAATGAATCCACACACTATGGTCACTTGATCTTTGACAGAGGAACCAACACTATACAATGGAAAAAAGATAGCATTTTAAAAAAACAGTGCTATTTCAACTAGAGGTCAGCATGGAGAAGAATGCAAATCAATCCATTCTTATTACCCTGTACAAAGCTTAAGTCCAAGTGGATCAAGGACCTCCACATCCAACCAGACACACTCAAACTAATAGAAGAATAAGTGGGGAAGAATCTCAAACACATGAGCACTGGAGAAAATTTCCTGAACAAAACACCAATGGCTTATGCTCTAAGATCAAGAATCGACAAATGGGATCTCATGAAACTGCAAAGCTTCTGTAAGGCAAAGGACACTGTGGTTAGGACAAAACGGCAACCAACAGATTGGGAAAAGATCTATACCAACCCTCTATCTGATAGAGGGCTAATATTCAAAATATACAAAGAACTCAAGAAGTTAGACTTCAGAGGGCCAAATAACCCTATTAAAAATGGGGTACAGTGCTAAACAAAGAGTTCTCAGCTGAGGAATATTGAATGGCTGAGAAGCACCTAAAGAAATGCTTAACATCCTTAGTCCTTAGTCATGCAAATCAAAACAACCATGAGATTCTACTTCACACCAGTCAGAATGGCTAAGGTCAAAAACTCCAGGGACAAGATATGTTGGAGAGGATGTGGAGAAAGAGGAACACTTCTCCATTGTTGGTGGGATAGCAAATTGTTACATTCACTCTGGAAATCAGTCTGGAGGTTCCTCAGAAAATTGGACATTGCACTACCTGAGGACCCAGCTACACCCCTTCTGGGCATATACCCAGAAGATGCTCCAACATACACCAAAGACACATGCTCCCCTACATTCATAGCAGCCTTATTTATAATAGCCAGAAGCTGGAAAGAACCCAGATGCCCTTCAACAGAGGAATGGATACAGAAAATGTGGTACATCTACACAATGGAATATTACTCGGCTATCAAAAACAATGACTTCATGAAATTCATAGGCAAATGGATGGAACTAGAAAATATCATCCTGAGTGAGGTAACTCAATCACAGAAAAACACACACGGTTGTGCACTCACTGATAAGTGGGTATTAGCTCAAAAGCTCATATTACCCAACATGCAATCCACAGACCAAATGAAGTTTAAGAAGATGGATGACCAAAATGCAGATGTTTCACTCCTTCTTAAAAGGGGAAAAATACCCATAGGAGGTGATATGGTGGCAAAGTTTAGAGCTGAGACTGAAGGAATGGCCACTCAAAGCTTGCCCCACATGTGGCCCATATATATACAGCCACCAATATTAATAAGTTTGATGAAGTTAAGAAGTGTATGCTGACAGAAACTGGATATAGCTCATTCCTGAGAGACACAACCAGAGAATGTCAAACAGAAGAGAATGCTAGCAGCAAACCACTGAACTGAGAAAGGGACCCCTTTTGGAGGAATTAGAGAACGATTGAAAGAACTGGAAGGCTTGCAACCTCATAAGTTCAGCAATGCCAATGAACCAGAGCTTCCAGGAACTAAACCACTACCCACTACATGGACTGACCCTGGGCTCCAGCTTTGTATGTAGCAGAGGAGTTCTTTGTTGTGCACCAAAGAAAGGAGAAGCCCTTGGTCCTGCCAAGGTTAGACCCCCAGTGTAAGGGAATGTCGGGTTGGTGTGGAAAGCGGAGTGAATGGGGAGGGGTACACCCTTATAGAATAAGGGGAGGGGAAGTGGTGAGGAGGCTATGGATAAGAAACTGGAAATATCGAATAAAAAAGAATAATATTCCTAGAAATTCCTATTGTATGAGGATAGGTGAAACATAATGCTTATGTATTAAGAAACTAAAAACTTTGGAAAAAACATCCTTCCTATTTCTCATACTAATTATGATTTTATTATTAAATTTAAATATTTGGCAAAGTAAAAGAAATGACAGATCCTTATGAAGTACGGCAGGTGAAGGTACTCATCATTGAAATAAACATCTACAGAGCACAAAGATGGAATATAGGAACATAGTTGGGTTTAATTTGGAATGCTGGAGTGTTTCTTCAGAGGCATGAGAAGGTTCATTTTGGGCTGTGCTAGCATAGCTATAGTTAACAGTCAATGTATACACAGGTCTCTTTGTGGTACTGGATTTCAACAATGAAAACTTGGCCATTCTTTTTTCCATAGTATCATCCATAGTATATTCATATAGTGGAAGATAGTTTAAATATGTAAACCTGAGATCAAATATTAATTACTCCCAGGAAATTAAAAAGGATTCAGTTTTTCAAGTGAACCAGACAAATAAGAGAGTCACAGCAGCAGAGGAAACCTGAATTCTACTGTGGAGAGAAAGGGAACCCGTGGGACTGGAGTTACAAAGACTCAGAAACACAAGCGGATTTGTCCAATGACAGTTACAGAAGACACACATATACTGTGTATAATTTAAATGCTTGAAAATCAGGAGCTACCAGGTCAGACAAGAGTTCAAGAGAGAAGAAAAAAGACAAAATTCCATCACTGTTTCTTCCTTTCATATCCACTTTTAATTGTATGACACCACACAGTTAAGGATGTTGTGTCATCTCAACTGAGTTGGGTAATTTTGATCGTAATTTCTACAGAAACATATTCAGACATATAAAGAAATAGAGCATTATTAGCTACTTGGATATTCTTTAGGATACTCAAATTGGCATATACGTAAGTATCACTGCACATTCTCCAAGTTTAATAGTTTTTATTTTTGTGGTCATATATTCCAGGTGGAATAACAGATCTTCAAACGTCCTCAGCTTCTAACCTTGTAATATCAAGCTTCCTTGTTAGTATATCTTCTTACAGTCAGCTAACAGTGAAAGGGAAAATAGAAACTTTTAGGAACTAATAGTTGCTCTTGCCCTAATTTCAAACTAAATGAAATGTAATAAGTTCCTAGAATTACTAATAAAACTGTGTATGATCCCATAAAAGAACCCAGTCAGTAATGTTGTTATAAAATGCACTATTTTCTTCATAAATGGAAAATGAAGACAATTATAACAATGATAAAATAGTTTTAGATTTGTCTTGAGAAAGTTTTGATTTTTATAGTAATGTTAAAAAGCATTAGGTGTGATTTTTGTTGTTAAAGAATAGAATTATAAAATTCAGGAGAAGCTCTTGCGAGTTTTTTATTTAATGTGCATTCTGTAAAGATGCTTTATTATAATGTAATGGCTGTATTCACCTAAATAATTATCCTTGTGTACGTTTACCACAGAAATTCACTGAAGCCATAAAGACTTCATCAGCTACAGACATGGAACCTCTAACCAGAGCTAGCAAATAATGAAAATAGAATTGTATAGATTTGCACACAGGGAGTCTGATAAAGATCTTAACTTAGAAAAATAGATATCTATTGAAAAACACAAAAGTAGTTACACAAGCTCAGCTCGTGTTTCTGAAAAGATACCAAAGGATACTTTGAGGGGTGCATGGCATAGAAAGCCTTTATTGAATAAACTTATTCACTGATGGGTCACTGAAAACCACAAAGCCACTGAAAGACATAAAGCTGAGCTGGAGTGCTCTAGAAAAAATAAAATAAAAATAATACTAATATAGACAACCAATTCTTCAAGAAATGACTGTAGGGATAGGAAAGAATAACTATGTTATCTCTTCCAATAAAAGGCATGTATCATGAAAGTGAGTGAGTTGTGTGTACCCTGGATTAGTTAACTTTTCAAAGTTTGACATTCACTTTAAGTATAGGAATGATAGTCAACCCTGGACTCAAACACTCAAAGGTTGCAAAGAATAGATCTTACAATCATATGCACTAAAAATAACAAGATACTTGGGTGCTTCCCTTATCCCAGATCTCTGTCACATCCTGAAGATGCTTCCTTCCTCCCCACCCTTGTCAGTTGCAGATTTCCATTCATTCTTATGGACATCTGGCCATCTCTCCTATTCCTTCCCACACCTTATCTTGAACCCCTATTTCCATCCCCATCTCCTCTCCCATCCAACTCCCTCCCTCCATCTGCCACGTATAACTTTTATTTCTCCTAGCTGTGACTCACAGCAATGGGACTATGGAACCTAAAGAGGCCACCTCCTATGACCAGGCAGTAACCTAAGTGGAGCAATAGGAACACCGACCCAAAGTGTATCATGCCTACAAGAAATTACAGGAGATGTAATAGTTCTGAGAGAGTATCCAACTAATAACTGGTCCAAATTGAGACCTAGACCATGGACAAGTGCCAATCTCTAACAGTATTAATAATATTCTGGTATGATTAAAGACAGAAGCCTAGCACTGTTGCCCTAAGAGGCTCTACCCAGCATCTGACTCAGACATGCAGACAGCCACAATGAAACTGTAGATAAACTTGGGGAATATTATAGAGGAATAGGGGGGATGGGGTGGATAGTGGCCCAAAATAGGAAAGGAGAAAGAAACTCTATAGGAAGACTAACAAAGTCAAATAATGTGGACCCTTGGGGCTCTCAGAGACTGAACTACCAACCAAGGAGTATACACAGGCTGGACCTAGGCCTTCCTGCAAACGTATAGCAGATGTACAGTTTGGTTTTCATGTGGGTCCTGAACAAATGGAGCAGAGGCTTGCCTGTTTATGGGATGTGTTTTCTAGCTGGGCTGCCTTGTCGGGCCTCATTGTGTCTCAGAGACTTGATGTGCCAGGACGGGGGGATACTCAGGAGGTCCCACATGCTCAAAGGAGAAGGAGAGGGGAGATGGGGGAAAGAATTGTGAGAGGGGGTGACCAGGAGAGGGCAGTGGGCACAATGTAAAGTAAATAAATAAAAGAATAAAATGAAATTAAAAAAGAATAAAAGAAAAGAAAACTAGCACTGAGATCAAATAGATAAAGTCACATGAGTCCCTTGGTTACTAATTTATGTACCTTGTTCTGAGACACACAAGTAGCTTAGTCAAGGAAGACTTCTTTCATGAGTTTCAGTGGCAAATTTGGAAATCTTTCAACAAATATATTACATTTTATGAGAAAAGTTGTACTACGAGTAGCAAGTGTTTCATCTGCATATTAAATGTTTCCTTGAGTTCTTCAAGTTTAATCTTTTATATAGATTTCATTAACTGAAAAACAAGGAGGAGCCAAAAGTTGCATTCCACTTGGAAAATTCGATCTTTATCTACCAAGTCCTTTAAGTGCAGCGGTCGATGGTAGGTTTATTATGTAATGAGAAATAAGGGTAATGAATATGTGGGGTGTATCATTTATCATCCAAATCTTCCCAGAATGCAAAGGGGGAACTTTTAATACTTATACACACATAACTGTCTTAAACTGGGAGTACTTTAACTAAACTGGGCTATATATCTATGCTTTCAGTAGAGGTACAGATTTGTCCCAATATCATTGGAATCAGTCAAAATGAAATAAAATGGAGATCAACAAAAACGAACAAACAAAATAATGAGATACACAGGCTAGAGTGCACAGACAATGGAGTGGAGCTGAGAAAGCTGGGGCTAGAGAGCAGATTCACATGTGAATTATCAGCGTCCAGACATAGTTTCTTGATTTAAGTGACGCCTCTGTGGATTTGATGATATGTGAAGGGAGATGCAGCTTGAGCTCCATTTAAAAAGAATGCTATGAGAAAATTAATCTAAAGGTTTTTAAACCTTTAAACTTTATCCTGCACATTTCAAAGGTTTTACTTTGTCAAAGTAGATAAAAGACCTAGACTAAAGCATGTTTGGTTGTTAGAGGTTTCCTGGGAATCATTCAGTGGTCTTTGGAGAGAAGGCAGGAGGAGGTATTGGGTTTGTGTCTATGTGCTTGAGAATGGAGGGAGAAATTTTTTAAGTGATTTAGAAGCTGCAGACAAGCACTAATAAGAAAGAAATGAGGAGAGGGAAAGGGTATGTTTTAAGTCCTGTTGATTATGTTGTGTCATTGTGGGATATCTGAGGTTTGTAACAAGTGGGATAAAGGAAGCTAGACTTTAAATTAAAGCCCTAAGAACTATTTTTTAAAAGCCTTCTAAATACACTTGATTATGATTCTCATTCAAGCACATGACATGGTAATAAAAGACACATTCGAAGCACATGAGGGGCATCCTGGTTGGATAGTAATGTGAAGTAAGTGTGCAGTGGGGGCATCACTAGATTGGCAAGAACAATTAGAACTCATCATGTAAACCAATCAGTAGGCAAATGGTCGGAACTGGAAAATATCATCCTGAGTGAGGTAACCCAATCACAGAAAAACACACATGGTACGCACTCATTGATAAGTGGCTATTAGCCCAAATGCTTGAATTACCCTAGATGCCTAGAACAAATGAAACTCAAGACGGATGATCAAAATGTGAATGTTTCACGCCTTCTTTAAAAGGGGAACAAGAATACCCTTGGCAGGGAAGAGAGAGGCAAAGATTAAAACAGAGACTGAAGGAACACCCATTCAGAGCCTGCCCCACATGTGGCCCATACATATACAGCCATCCAATTAGATGATGGATGAAGCAAAGAAGTGCAGATCGACAGGAGCAGGATGTAGATCGCTTCTGAGAGACACAGCCAGAATACAGCAAACTCAGAGGCGAATGCCAGCAGCAAACCACTGAACTGAGAACAGGACCCCCATTGAAGGAATCAGAGAAAGAACTGGAAGAGCTTGAAGGGGCTCAAGACCCCATATGTACAACAATGCCAAGCAACCTGAGCTTCCAGGGACTAAGCCACTACCTAAAGACTATACGTGGACTGACCCTGGACTCTGACCTCATAGGTAGCAATGAATATCCTAGTAAGAGCACCAGTGGAAGGGGAAGCCCTGGGTCCTGCTAAGACTGAACCCCCAGTGAACTAGACTATGGGGGGAGGGCGGCAAGGGGGGGAGGATGGGGAGGGGAACACCCATAAAGAAGGGGAAGGGGGAGGGGGATGTTTGCCCGGAAACCGGGAAAGGGAATAACACTCGAAATGTATATAAGAAATACTCAAGTTAATAAAAAAAAAAAGAAAAAGAAAAAGAAAAAGAAAAAGAAAAAAAAACAATCAGTGACTGAGATAGGCATAAAATGTCACTTATAAACAGAGTCACAAAATCAATCCACCTGGATCTATGTTATAAAGGGGTTAAAAAAGTAAAGGAAGGCAGTTATGATAGGATCCCTGCATATCCTTTTGGGTGTGAGTTATCATATTCAGGATGGTTTTTTCTAGTTTCAGCCATTTGCTTGCAAGGGAGAGTCTATAGGAAGATCAGCAGTCTCAACTACCCTGGACCCCCAGGATCTCTCAGACACTGGGCCACCAACCAGGCAGAATACACCAACTGATATGAGGCCCTCAACACATATAGAGCAGAAGACTGCCGGGACTGGATTGTAAGAGAAGATTGGAAAAAGAAGAAGAAGACTTGGAGCCCCAGGGAGTGGGGAGATGTGGTGGGGTGGTGCTCGGGACATCCTCTGGGGGGGTGTAGGATGTGGAACAGTCGGAGGGTGGACTAGGATGGTGCTAAAGTCTGGACTGTAAAAAAAGATTAAGGAATTAAAAACAAAATGGACAGAACTGAAGGGCAGATGTAGATATAAGTCTGGAAGCCTCCATGCTACTATAAATTAGTATTAATATAATTCATAGGAGTTTAATTGAAAGATGGCTAGTATTAAGCAAGAGATGATAAGTATATGGTTTGATAAACAAATCAATAAATTAAACAAAGAAACGGAAGTTATATTTGGGATGCAATTGAGCAAAGGATTTTGAAAAACATTTCAGGACTTCCCCTTTGAAGCCATGTGTCCCAGTTTGCAACCTGTTTTTAAAGAATAATTACCAAAATTATGCTGGAAGAGCACAAATAGCAGAACCATTTCAGAGCATTACATGGTAGGCTATACTTTGAACACGGTTTTTATTATTTTGAAACCTTTAGTGGTGTCAGCAATCAGATTCTAATTATTAATATAACCTTAATCCATGCCTGAAAGTAATAAGTATACAGTTCATGTAGCTGTAACACTTAACTAGACACTGAGAAAAGCAACCACCCAATTTAAAAATGCATGGAAATTATTTGTTTACTGCATAGGCACAGACAATGTAAAATTAATGCTAAGCTGCAATCATATCATTATCTTGTTTTTTATATTTTATAGTTGTCTTCAGTTCTTTATCCAAGATCCTCCAACATCAAATATATATGTGCAAATATTATTTAATATAATTCATATTGTTATGCCAAAATCATAGTTATTAGCAGAAAAAATAAAGTAGAAACTGTATTAAATAATTGCACTGCATTTAATAATTTCATGAAAATATCGATATATTGACAAGTGAAAAAAGCAGAATAAAGCAACGTGGGCCTATTTTTGGTAAAGAAATAATTATGTGCATTTAATAGAGAAAACTATATTTGTGAATAAAATAGTCATTTCAGGAGCTCAATTCCTGGGGAAGATAATTATCCAAGATTTATACAATCTTAATTATTTAATTTTCGGCATGTACTATGTTCCAACATAGGTGACTTCATAGAAATAAAAATGTAATAAATGCCACTACATATGTTGGAACACATCATATGTCTGAAAGGGAAAGACATTGCAGTTATGTGGGAGTATGTTTTCAAACTTCTAAGTGTGGATATATGCTAACACCAAAATAATTTGAACAAAATATATGGCCTTTCCAATATTTTATTACATTGTGAATATGAACCACTTGTGGCATTTACTAGACAGTAGTACCTTTGCAACTGCTTTTATCTGTGATGCAAATTGAAAAGCATTTTAATTATATACAGCATAATGTGACTACGGGATTAAGTATTAAAAGTACAATTACTGTGTTCTGATCTCCACACAGGACTGTCCAACACAAGCTGGCCTACTTTGATGTGCATTGAATTAAATTCGGATCTCAATTTTTTTTTCAAAAAATAAAGGTAAGGTAAAAATAATTTTGTGTGTTTCTCCTGGGCTTTGTAATAAGAATCATTAAGGACATATACATAATAATGATGTCTCAGATTTTGAGAATTCAATTCCTTTTTGTTAAGGAAGGTGATCATTCCTAGCACTGATCTGGAAACAAACAACTTTGTCACTAACATGACGTTTCATGAAGAGAAACTGGCAGTACACAAACAAGATTTCTTTTTGACCTGAATGGAAACTTGAAATCCACTGGTACATTGGCAACTCTTTGCATCTGTCTACTCCGTTTTGTTACTGGTGTGGACATAGTTTAAGACATTCAATTTGCATGCTGAGAGTTCTTGTGCCTTGAAAATTACAGTCTCTATTATTTCTGGGTTACTGCTCACTCATCACTGAAGACACTGGATGTTGCCCAAGGAGGATTCCTGCAAGATCATTCAGATTGGTATTGATTTTAGAATAATATATTTTATGTTTGTTTCTGTTTTTCTGTACTAGTTCTGAAGACATGCAAATACTTCATAAATGATGAACTAAAGTTTACCCAGAGCCATTAACCAAAGGCATCCTGTTATTAGAGGCCAGTTGCTAGTCATTCAGCCTATCTGAAACTCCAACCAACTTGAATAGATAGTGGGCTCATAATTTAACAATACAACACAATTTCAGATAAATATATGGCAAACGACACCACGGGAAGACTTTGCATCTAACAAGTCCTAACACTATTATGTTAATTGAGTAATAAATTTTCTTTAGCAGACAAGCGTTTATTATAAATGGATTAATTTGAGGAACATATTAAATTCCTTGCCAAGTGGCAAATAGCCAATCAGAGGCAGAGCTGCGATTTCTGACCTTCTATTCTCCTTGGTTTTATAGTAGAGAGACTTTTAACTCTTTGTCAGTCTCACGACTCCATTTTTTATTAGCCTCACTCTGGGAAAAAATTAATGGAAATTATAGAATGCAGCTTCTCTGCTTAAAACTAATTTGTATCTTCAACATTTTTAATGATTATTTGCTTGGTGAAATCCTATCTTTGGAAATACTTGGCCAACATTAAAAACCAAAATGTTTCAGCACAAATCAATTATGGAAAAATACTACTTAAAAGCATTCTATAACTTTTATGGGATGAAAAAGCACTTATTCTTCTATCTCATTGAAAATAATTTATTTGTTTTTATGTGATACCAGTATTTACATGATTATCACATTAATCTCTACTAATATTATTTTAATTTCTGTTGCAGAATTTTACCTTGAAGAATTTAGTATTAGCATATCCAAATGCCATCAGCCATCTACTATCAAAGACTGTATCATCAGCATGAAGCATCTTAACTGTACATGTAAACATGAACCCAGAAATCTATTGATAAAATTAAATTGTCATCTGGGTAACTCTGCTCAGGAAAGCAGAGTTAATTTTGTAAGGTAATTATAATGTCGTTAATTACATATTTATTTACTGTTTATTAAAGAGCATTGGTTTGGATACAAAAATTGATCATGAGGCAGATTCCAGAGTGTGTTGCAGTTTTATAATGATAAGTATATGCTTACCAACTGTTTAATTTCCCATTACAGAAATTTAAAATATGCTACCAATAAAAAATAGCATGCATTAAAATAATTGTCTCACTGTGTACTAAAACCAAAAAGGAAGACTTTGAAAAGGTCTACAGCTTCTGAGTTGCAATAAGTAAGGCTTTATATAAACCTAATGAAACTCCCAAGCATGACACTACATGGCAGACACGGTGCTCTTTCCCTGGCGTGTTACAGAGGACATTCATTAACTACTACTGGTGTCAAATTCACAGGGAAGAGTGTAGATACTCAACAATTAGGAGAAAACTGTAAAAATTACATAAATAGAAATTCATAAGAAAATGACCCAGTCAATTCTGCAAGAACTATTTTAAATATCATTGAATACCAACAATATATAAACAGAACAGTAAAAACATTTTAAAAAGATATTTTTCCTTTTTATTGAATGTGTTATTTATTTACATTTCAAATGTTATTCCCTTTGCACATTTCTACTCTGCAAGCCCCCTCACCCCCCTCCCTCCCCTGTTTTTTTGAGGGTACTCCCCCATCCACCCACCCACCCATTCCCACCTCACTGCCCTGGCATTTTCCTACTTAGGGACATCAAGCCTTCACAGGACCAAGGGCTTCTCCTCCCATTGATGCTAGATAAGGCCATCCTCTGCTACATATGCAGGTGGAGCCATCGGTCCTTCCATGTGTATTCTTTGATTGATGGTTTAGTCCCTGGGAGCTCTGGGGGTGGGAGTGGGGTGGGGTGTCTGGTTGTTTGATACTGCTGTTCTTCCTATGGGGTTGCGAACGCCTTCAGTTCTTTCAGTCCTTTCCCTAACTCTTCCAGTGGGATCCCCATGCTGAGTTCATGAATGGGTGTGAGCATCTGCATTTGTCAGGTTATGGCAGAACCTCTCAGGTGACAGCTATATCAGGCTCCTGTCATCAAGCACTTCTTAGCACCCGCAATAGTGTCTCAGTTTGGTGTCTTTATATGGAATGGATCCCCAGGTGAGGCAATCTCTGGATGGCCTTTACTTCAATCTAGGCTCCACACTTTGTCCCCGTATTTCCTTTACATAGAAGCAATTCTGGGTTAAAAATTTGGAGATGAATGGGTGGCCCCATGCCCCAAATCAGGGGCCTTGCCATACCTCTGGATGTGGCCCCTACAGGTTCTCCCTCCCCCTTGTTGTGTCTTTCCACTTATGTCTACCCCTTTGAATCCTGGGAGCCACTTGCTTTCCTGGCATCTGGGACTTTCTGGTGGCTACCCCAAGTTCCCCATCCCCCATTGCTACACACCTCTGCTCAATTTCCTGATCCTCTATATATCATCTCCTTCATCTCTCGCCATACCTGATCCTTCTCCCTTTTTCCACTCTCTCTCCTCTCTTCCTTCCAAGTACCTCCCATACTCGACTCCTATGAGTATTTTTACTCCTTTTAACAAGGACTGAAGCATCCACACTTTGGTCTTCCTTCTTCTTGAGCTTTATGTGGTCTGTAAATAGTATCTTGGGTACTTTGAGCTTTGGGGCTAATATCAGTTATCAGTGAGTACATACCATGTGTGTTCTTTTATGATTGGGTTACCTCACTCATGATGATAGTTAGTTCTATCCATTTGACCATGAAATTCATGAAGTCATTGTTTTTAATAGCTGAGTAGTACTCAATTGTGTAAATATACCACATTTTTTCATATCCATTCCTTCGGTGAAGGACATCTGGGTTCTTTCCAGCTTCTGGGTATTATAAAAAGGCTGTTATGAACATAGTGGAGCACATGTCCTTGTTACATGTTGGAGCATCTTTTGGGTATATGCCCAGGGGAAGTATTGCTAGGTCATGGTATCTTCTCCAAAATTGACTATATAATATGTCACAAAACAGGCCTCAACAAATACAAGAATATTGAAATAATACCATGCATCCTATCAGATAACCATGAACTAAGGCTAGCATTCAATAACAACAAAAACAACAGAAAGTCCACATACAAATAGAAGCTGAATAATGCTCTACCCAATGATAACTTGGTCAGAGAAGAAATAAAGAAAGAAATTAAAGACTTTTTATAATTTAATGAAAATGAAGACACAACATACCCAAAATTATGGGACAGAATGAAAGCAGTGCTAAGAGGAAATCTGATTGCTCTGAGTGCCTCCAAAAAGAAACACGAGAGAGCTTACATTAGCAACTTGACAGCACACCTCAAAGATCTAGAACAAAAAGAAGCAAATACATCCAAGAGGAGTAGATGGCAGGATATAAACTCAGGGCTGAAATCAACCAAGTAGAAATAAAAGAACCATACAAATAATTAACAAAACCAGGAGCTGTTTCTCTGATAAAATCAACAAGATAGATAAACCTTTAGCTAGACTAACCAGAGGGCACAGAGACCGTATCCAAATTAACAAAATCAGAAATGTAAAGGGAATTACAACAATAGAAACCAAGGAAATTTAAAAAAAATCATCAGATACTACTACAAAACTCTATATTCAACAAAACTGGAAAATCTGGATGAAATGGACAATTTTCTAGACAGGTACCAGGTACCAAAGTTAAATCATGATCAGATCATCTTACATGCTAAAACAAAATTCAGATAATCTTGTTTTTACTATAATGCAGTTTTCAATTTTCTTTTTAAACAGTTTCAAAAGGTTTTCATTGCAAATTTACTGCTGCAAAAATATTTCCAGGTTGTGTATAGATATTTTTAAACCTAAGTTCTTGGAATATCTGCTGTGGTGAGTGGCGACCAGTGTCCTGAGCTAAAACATGAATATCATGATAATGTCAAAGTATGTCCACTTGAGAAGACAAAGAAGCACTTCTCCTTGGACAGTTACTATGTTTGTTTTTCTTGTTTTAGAACTGGAAAGAGAGGAGAGAGCATTGGAGTAGAAACAAAGAAAGATGAGATATAAGATCAGAATAACTCTGGGTTCTGATTCTGTATAAAAGCTATAGAACTTTTTGCTTTATTGACCCCAATAGGAAGCTAGCCTCTAGAGCAAGGAGTCTTATACACACACAGTCAGGGGTGTGCTGTGGGCCCCCAGGTTTAATCAATATTCTGGACAAAAGGTATCTCAGAAGAGGTTAACTTTGCTAGATAATGCCCCACTAAGTTAGATGTTGTGAATCCCATAGGGCTTTCAGAGGTTTAAACTGGGTTTCCTTCATCAGTTAGAAAGTAAGTTCAATATAATGTCTTGGTGAGTAAAAATATAGAAAATAATGTCCATGCACATCTGAGTCTGAGGATTTGAATTTACTTTGACTATGGGAACATTTTTCATAGTAGGATTACTAAAAATATACTTTAGAAAACAGCAGTAATGTCAATTAGTTCTTGTCAGTATATATCTCATGCTTAGACTTTTGAGTAGGTTTCTTTTCAAAATACCAATTACTTAACGGATCTAGTTAAGTCTTACAGGAGCTATATGCAGTCTGGGACATTGATAATTACCCTAATCAATGTGGAAAAGCAAAAGTTTTCAATGTATTTAGTTTCAACTTTGTTTTATTCATGACCTTAGCTCACATTGTTTTTAACCTGTGGAAATTTAGATAGGATCTACTCTATAAAATTAAATATTTTTCACCTAACAGTGTATTTTTCAATATAAGATGTCCTTCAGAAGAATTCTACTTTCTTCAAAAAATTGTTACAATCAATCAAAACAACAGTGTGACACTTAATTTTTTCTTTAGAAATCCATTTAAAGTTATCATCAAAATTATTTCACTGCTTCAGATTCAAATGCACTTTTTGATGAAACACATTATTATGAAAACACACCACTGGACTACAAGGCAGGTATTAATTAGCTACTTATTAAATACCTGGTAATAATAGGCTAAAACCATGTGGGGTATTCAATTCATTATAGCCTTGTATAGTCTGATTAATTTTTGTCTTCTTATTAACAATCACTGTAAATTTTCTCCTATGAAGGACATTTCTTTTAATATATATATTTCACCTTTGATGATACAGACTATTTTTGAGAGAAGGAAAATCAACTATTATTAAATTTAAGACTACTAGTTTATTGCCTATTTCATAATAATTATTGACTTGGGGGTAAAAATCTGTAGCATTTCAATTGTGTTTTCTTTGTCTTTCCCTTTTAATAAAAAAAAAACTTCAGTTACACATACAATTATGGGACACACACACATATGTCAAATACTTAGGTTAATGGAGTGAAGGAACTATTAAATGGGTGTGAGCTGCTTGACAATTATATAAGTAAACAGAATTTATAAACATGAAAATCTATCCTGTTTGAAACAGTTTTACATATACCTATATTTACATGTGTAACTTGGCTTTAATGTTTATATGAGTAATTGTCACTACTTTATTTTTAAATTTATTTAAGTTATTAGCATAGCCTTGGTTTTTAATGTGTTGTCTTTATACTTACCTTTTGAGATTACTTGAAAAAAATTTTAACAGACATGCTTAGTTCAGTAGTAAATGTGTTTGTGAAGCTTGTTTGGAAGAAACTATCAAATGTGATTATTTCATATTCATAAATAAGTCAAAATATCAATTAACTGTTATACATCTAAAGTCCCACATTCTATACTTGACAGCTTTCATTCTTATTCAGCCACATATCTTGGGAGTTTTTATTTAGGAACAAATTAGAATTGAATTAGAATCTTTTATATTTTTATCTTTGAAAGCTCAAAATATTCTTATTTTGGCTTGAGAGAAAAACGAATAAATAAATAAGTCTCAAAAAAGAACTATCTTGGTTTTTGTTTTCTGACTTTGATAATTCAGCACATATCTTGGGGTAATTATCATGACTCTACCATAAAAAACACGGTGAAGAAATAAGAGGTACAGGATTGGAGGGTTAGATATATAATTTATAATAAAAAAGTTTGAGGGAGATATCCTACATGACTAAAAATTATACTTTTTGAAACCATGGTTTCTTAAACATCTCAGGACCAGTTGTTGACCAGAGAGGCCTAAGAGCCCCCAAAACCAAACAGACTCCTAACACGTCTTTATTGCTCACTGAGACTAGATGAATACTCTGTGTTGCTTCAGATGCCACATATCTTGGGAGTTTTTTATTTAGGAACAAATTAGAATTGAATTAGAATCTTTTATATTTTTATCTTTGAAAGCTCAAAGGCCAAAGCTAACCAGAAAACATATATTCCCTTGAGTAGATAGAGGTAAGAACAGGAGCATACTGTGATTTTAATTAAGATGGAAAGGAAATAATGGGGAGAAAATTTACATGGATGGGGGGATAGGAGACTAAGGCACAAGAAGATGTTTGAAATAGAAAAACATCTAGGATGTATGTATGATATACATACATTTGTGTCTATGTATTTATATGAAGATATGGATAATTTTTCAAACAACTATGGAAAGAGTCACCACATACTATCTTAACATTTTTCTTTAGAGAATATAAAATTCACATTATTCTTTGTAGTGTTTTAAATTATAATTTTTAGGTATCTCACTCTGTGTTTGTGTGTGTGTGTGTGTGTGTGTGTGTGTGTGTGTGTGTGTGGTGTGTGTATTTGTGTGTGCTACTTCTATGCTTGGTGGTCTTGTAGGTCAGAAGAGAGAGTCAGATTTCATAGAAAGGAGAATTTTATAACTGTAGGTCACATATGGGGGATGGCAAATGAACTCAGAGCATCTACAAGAGAAACAAGTGCTCTTAACCACTGAGATATCTCTCTAGGCTAAGACTCTTTCTCAGTACTTTATTTTCCTAGTTCCTGTATTGGTCAGGGTTCTCTAGAGTCAGAGAACTTATGAATTATAAAGATATTGAGGGAATTCATTGTGATGACTTACAGTCTGTAGTCCAACTAAGCCAACAATGGGCAGCTGTGAACTCGAAGTCCAAGGATCTAGCAGTTGCTTCGTCTAAGACAATAGTTGTTTCAGCTGGTCTTCTGTAGAAGTAGGTTCTAACAGATGTGGTGGCAAGTATGTGAAAGCAGGCAAAGAAGAGTGGATCTCCCTTCTTCCAATGTTTTATGTATACCTCCAACAGAAGTTGTGGCCCAGTTTAAAGATGTGTGTACCTCCATGCCTGGATCTAGAACTTGCTTTTCCCAGGCTAACCTTGAACTCTGTTATCTCCTCGCCTCAGAATTCTGGGATTAAAGGCTTATACTACTTTGCCTGGGCCTAAACTTTTCATGGTCACTATGCCCCAAGATCTCCATGTCAAGATCAAGGTTAGAATCTGTGTCTTCCGGCCTCAAGATCTGCATCACAGGTAATCCCTCCAATTCTGGATTGTAATTCATTCCAGATATAGTTATGTTGATAACCAGGAATAGCCATTATATTTTTATTTAGCTATGCTTGTAAAAACAAACATATTCTGGAACTATCTTTTTTAATTGCATTTTTATTTACATTATAAATGTTCCCATTTCCCAGTTTCCCCTCCAGAAACTCAATATGATCCCACCATGCTTCTATGAGGGTACTCCATTACCTACCCACCCACTCCTTCCCACCTCCTTGTGCTGACATTCCCCTACACTGAGGCAGCAAGCTTTGACTGGACCAAGGGCTTCTGCTCCCATCGATGCATTACAAGGACATCCTCTGATACATATGCAGATAGAGCCATAGGTCCATCCCTGTGTTCTCTTGGGGGGTTTAGTCTTTGGGTGCTCTGGGTAGGTCTGGTTGGATGATATTGTGTTTTACTTATGGGGTTGCAAACCCTTTAAGCTACTTCAGTCCTTTCTCTGAGGACCCTGTTCTCAGTTCAATGGTTGGCTGCAAGCATCTACCTCTGTATTTGTAAGGCTCAGCAGACAACTATATCAGGCTCCTGTCATCATGCACTTCTTGGCATCAACAATATTGTCTGGCTTTTGTAGTTGTACATAGAATCTATCACCAGGTGTTGTAGTCTCTGAATGGCCTTTTAGTCTCTGCTCCACACTTTGTCTCTGTATTTCCTCCTGTATTTCCCCACTTCTAAGAAAGTCTAAGCATCCACACTTTGAGCTTCATGTGGTTTGTGAATTGTATCTTGGGCAATCTGAGCTTTTGGGCTAATATCTGCTTATCTGTGAGTGCATACCACGAGTGTTCTTTTGTGATTGTGTTACCTCACTCAGGATAATAAGAAATAGAAGCAGTCATTAAAAGTCTCCTAACCAAAAAAAGCCCAGAACTAGATGGGTTTACCAATCCTCTCCAAACTATTCCACAAAATAGAAACAGAAGGAACACTACCCAATTCTATGAAGCCACAATAACTCTTATACCTAAACCACACAAAGATCCAACAAAGAGAGAGAAAACTTCAGACCAATTTCTCTCATGAATATCAATGCCAAAATACTCAATAAAGTTCTCGAAAAATGAATCCAAGAACACATCAAAATGATCATCCATCATGATCAAGTAGGCTTCATCCCAAGGATGCAGGGATGGTTCAATATTTGGAGAGCCAGCCAAGTAATCCCCTATTTAAACAAACTCATAGCAAAAGAGCACATGATCATCTCATTACATGCTGAGAAAGCATTTGACAAAATTCACCACCCCTTCATGATAAAAGTCCTGAAAAGATCAGAAATTCAAGGCCCATATCTAAACATAGTAAAAACAATAGATAGCAAACCAGTAGCCAACAACAAACTAAATGGAGAGAAACTTGAAGCAATTCCACTAAAATCATGAACTAGACAAGGCTGCCCACTCTCTCCCTACTTATTCAATATAGTACTCAAAGTCCTAGCCAGAGCAATTAGACAACAAAAAGAGGT
Source organism: Rattus norvegicus (assembly GCF_021556685.1). Taxonomy (NCBI): domain Eukaryota; kingdom Metazoa; phylum Chordata; class Mammalia; order Rodentia; family Muridae; genus Rattus; species Rattus norvegicus. The sequence continues at coordinate 64,722,503 of NC_141535.1, forward strand.
CAAAGGGATATAGATTGGAAAGGAAGAAGTTAAAATATCACTATTTGCATATGATATAATGGTATACTTAAATGACTCCAAAAATTCCACCAGAGAACTCCTAAACCTGATAAACAACTTCAGCAAAATGGCTGGATATAAAATTAACTCAAACAAATCAGTAGCCTTCCTTTACTCAAAGAATAAACTGATGAAGAAAAAAAAATTAGGGAAAAGATACCCTTTGCAATAGTCACAAATAATATAAAATTCCTTTGTGTGACTCTATCCATGCAAGTGAAAGATCTGCATGACAAGAAGTTCATGTCTCTGAAGAGAAATTGAAGATCTCAGAAGATAGAAAGACCTGCCATGCTCATGCATTTGCATTTATATGGAAATATCTTTTTATTGCCAGCTGTTTTAATTGTGTTATGTAGGGGCAAAATTCATATGTCTGTCTAGAAACCTGTGGGTGTTGATATTTTTCCCAAACCAGGTACTCAGATGTTAATAATGTATGAAAAAGAAATGAGCAATTAAAATAATACTAAGATTCATTAAAATTGCTTTACCTAAAATAATAAATAATCATTTACTTCATTAAATAATAAAAAATGATGCACCGTGCCACTCTGTATGCAGGCTACTCTCTGGCCCCAGTGGTCTCACTGCCTCCATGGCTAGCCCCATGTAGTGACCGCCCATTTTGCATTTAGCTGTCACAAATTCCTGTAACCCAATAAAATCAAAACTCTAGAGGCTTGTAACTTATCAGTTAGATTTATATCAGTATATTTTCAACCTTCAAAATCCCCAAAGAACTCAGAGCCAATTGATGTTGATACAAGCTACCCACTCAGATGGGGCAAATTGTAACAATCTATCCCTTATATGATAGTCATAGCTACCTGTAGCTATTTAAAGCCACACGGATCTGGGTCATCCTGTTCTTCCTCCATCTTCCTTCCCTCTCCTCTCCCTTCTACATGTCCCATTCTCAAAAACTCTCATCCCACTCTCCTTTTCTACTGTCCAATCACAAGCGTTAGCCCTGTCTTTCTAGTACCCTCACCTGCTTACAAATAGCAATCTACAGTCATTGGTCCTGTTAGTCACTTTTGAGACTCTGCCACAAAACTCCTGATATAAATAGTTTGCAAAGGGGATTACTTATATTAATTCTTAAATTTCACAGGGTTGGGCACAAGTTCCTTGTTCCCATGTACTTGGTCAGAATGTCATTTGAATGGGAGGCTGTGAAAGGACTTATTTTTCCCTCTAACAGTCAAGAAGCAGAAAGACACTGGGAGAAGCCAGGGTAAGACATAGTTCCAAGGAATTACTCATAGAGACTTATTTCTTCCCTGTAGATCCTGACTATCAAGGTTTCTAGAATGGACTAGCAAAGCACCTGTCGGTTGAAAGAAGCATTCAAAGCGTGACTCAATCAGGAGCATCTACTTAATCACACCACAATAGTAGTGGACATATAATTGAAGTCTGTATAATGCTGTTCCTCATGAAGTTTCTTGTTTTTTTAGAATTTATTATTATTTATTTAATTATGCATATGCACGTGTGTAAAGGTATATGCTTGATAGTAGAGGTGTCCAAAAGTTCAGAAGTGGGTAAAAGCATCTCTGGGCAGAAAAAGGTTAAGGGAAGGGATATCTAATATGAAGAATGTTTTAAAAATAAATAAAATAATATGTATATTAAGATATTTTTCAAAAGAATTTGAAAATGTGGTTGTAAGCAGACCAACATGGTTGTAGCAAAATCAGGACACCTACAAGAAAACTAATTGCTTTTTGATGCTGACACATCAGTCATATAAATTATTGTCTTAAAGACAAACATACATAATACACATATGTCTTCATGCTTATATGAAAAACTGAATGTCATTTTTACATGTCATTTTTCTGTGTTTGTTCAAATAACAAAAAGCATCTTTAATGTTGCTATTTAAGTTTCTATTAGAAACTCACTTGAAATTTAATAAACTTTTCTTAGGACTCAGCAAAGACGCTGTCAACTATTTCTCAAAATAGTTGTTTGCATTGATTCTATCATTCAAGGTCAAAGCAAATGAATATGTCAATGATGACTCTAACTACAAATTATTCCATATGGTCTGTATTATCAAATAAAATTGGTGTTTATCATTTATTATTCTCAATTATGCCTGTAATAACTTGTATATTTAAGTAAATTAAATGTATGCTTTTTTAAAAATTTTGTCCTGTCTTTATTTCAGAAGGCTTATATTATTTTTTGAATACTTATTTTCTTAATTGCAAATACGGAAAAGTAAAAGTCGTCCTGGAGTATCTTATTTATGTTGCCTAATACTAGGATCCAAAGTTTTGTTAAATTATAAGCCATCCTTTATTAAGAGGTTAAGCAGACTTCCCTCTGTGTAATGTAGTTTGCACTCATTTTTCTTTTAATACAAACACTGTTATTATTATTATTTTAGGATCCCACTGACAAGGCATTTTAAACTGCATCAAGATTAGGAAAGATAGTAACACAATGTAGGGATTAAAGAAAGAAAATTATTTTCTCACTAAGCCATTAAACCTTGATGTATTGTTTGACAGGATGTACATGCAAATAAGGTCAGTTTCTATTAACTTTTATTTTTCCCGAGGCCTTCTTGTTTGGCTTGCAATTCTCTATCCCTATAATGCTATGATTTTCTGAGTGGACTTTCTGCCTCTTGTTTCATGGGAAGATTGAGGTAGCAAAAGAGTTTCTAACAAAAAGCCCACCTTTGACCTAAACACACAATAATCCTTTAGCAGAGTTTCTGAAGCTCAGCAAAACTTGGGCGCTTTGTTGGAAAGTATGTTTGGAGGTGAAGCTTCACGATTTTTAATTCTTTCTGGGTCTGGAGACAATGATGTAAAAAATGAATAGAAAACCTTCTGTGGAAGACAATTTCAGTATCTTGAGAGAGAGGATGATTATGTGAACAGTGTCTGAATTCATGTTTAGACTGAACAAGATAGTTCTCTTTTCTTCTGTATTTAATAACAGAGGTAAATAGCCCAGAACACAGTGCCAACATTTTTTCAACACATAGCCTATTGAAAAGGTATAAAAAATGATGATACAATTTTCAATTTCTGTTCACTTAATGATCTTAAATAGACTCCAAATGCCCATATCTACTCTTATGTAGAAAAATATCCACAATTACCTCTGCTTAGGAAAAAGCTGGTGCTAGAAAAACTGACCAGGAGAATTTGTTAATATAATATAGAAATCACAAGTAATTTTATCAAATGTGTGTCACATAAGGAAACATAATATGTAACAATACCTGAAAATGACAGGAAAATGACACATTGCAAAAGCTTTCCTCAGAATAAGATCGTGATACGTACTTGCCACAGACATATAGAATGATATACATGATATGCAGGTATATTGGAATTAAATGTAAATTAGTATTTATTTCAGTTAGCTAATCAATGATTAATGTTTTATGTAATTTTAGGATTTTGTCTATGAATGCAATAGTTCACTTTTTATAATAAGCCAATTACTGTAGTTAGGGTTCATGTGCACATAATTAAAAGATAAAGAGTCATCTTTCAGATTTTTTGAGAGGGCACTTTAAGAACAAGGTTGAGAGCCACAGATGTTTGTTTCATGTATAGGAGGACATTTTGCACAGAATCTATGACAAGAACTTGTTTTGACGGCTAATCCTAGTTATCAACTTCACTATATCTGTATCTGGCTGGAATCCAGAAATGGAGGGCACACCTGTGAGTGACTTTATGTTTGGTTTAAATGTCTGCTTCTGATCTGGGTGGTGGGCATAGGAAAGCACACACTTTTGATCTAGATCTTTAATCTGGGCTAACTCTATGGCTAGAATCCTATATAGGGCCATAGCAGGAGGAGGGTTTGGCTCTTTGCCTGCTTGCCTTTGCCTTCGCCTTCCTACCCTAGCCATTCCTTCACTAGCAGTATAGCCTACTTTGGAATGAAAACCAGCTCAGACAGCCAGCTCTGTGAACTGAACGATTGCTGGATTGTCCAACTTTCTGCTCATAGCTAGTCACTTCGAGCATCACTGAACTGCATCACAGGTAATTCTAATAAACCTCATGCATATTATATAGTCATGGAGGTTGAAGCTTATTTACCTAATTTAATGTAAATGCCACAGGCACACTGATTCTATTGGATTATTTAGGGAATGTTAACCAGAGAACCAATCTGGATATGTTAATGTTTTTTCCAGGACATTTTTGGTAGAATGCATGGATATTGAATATGAATTGAATCTGGAGCATATATTCATGTTTTATATAAATTATAAAATGTATGTTAACCATGTGGCAGGATAGTATACATTTAACAGCTTGAGACAATGGAAAGCTATTATTCATAGTGTTTATATCATTCATATTTTTGTGTCAAAATTTAAAGTTTTTAGTTACTCTATATTCTTGGTCATGGTTGGGCTTTCCAAACTTGAAAATATTTTGGTTCTGTAAATATACTAATCTAAATTTATCATTGACATGTATTTGATGAGTGATGATATAAATATATTCTCAAGTACTTATATGATAACTCTATATTTTACCTTATGAATTATCCATTCTAATCTTCTAGCTATCTGCATTAGAATATTTGGCAAATAAATGTTAGTTGATAATGACTTAGTGTCATACTTAAGGGGTATCTTTAGGGAATAATCAAGCACATAACAGAAAGCTGTTTTACTCACTCCTATAGAGACAAAGAGTAGCTATGCTATGAGGGCCAGAAAACCACTGTTGCAATAGAAGGATAAGCTGAGACTTTAGAGCCCGTGCTCTCAACCTGTGGCTCAGGATTTCTTTCTGGGACAAAGGGCTTTTTACAGGGGCTGCATATCATATATCCCACAGATAAATATATACATTATGATTTATAAAAGTAGCAAAATTACAATCATGGAATAATAATAAAAGTAATTTTATGTTTAGGATCAGCACAACATAAGAAATTGTATTAAAAGGTCACAACATTAGGAAGGTTGAGAACCATTGCACTATAGTATCAAGGCTATTGTGTTGCCAAAATGAAATGTATTGTACTATCTTCCCTGGTATAGAAAGGAAATGTGGGATTTTATATATATATATATATATATATATATAGTGTAGAGAAGGAATAGAAGCCGTAGCAAGGATTGGACATCTGCCAGAGTTTAGAAGGTTTTTAAAAGAAATGAAAATAGTAAAAAAGAAAAACAACACGAATCAAAAGACGCATGATAGCAACAAAAAGCTAAACCCATACTTAGAGGAATGGAAACAAATATCAGATTAGACTTAAATCAATTAGTAAAATAAAAGGACAAATCCATCGAACTGACATGTTTATTTTAATAAAAACCTTCACAAAGCTTTAGCTAGAATAATAGGAAAAGGGAAGTGGTGCTCTCAGATGGCTCCATGGTAAAGAGTACAGACTACTCTTGCAGAGGACCTAGGGTCAATTCCTAGCACCTACAAGGGACTTGACAACAATTTGCAATCTCAGGACTATGGGTTCTCACAGAATTTTCTGGCCTCTGTGTCAACATGGATGCAAGTTTTAAAGAGACTTATAAATAGGCAAAACATCACATAGATAAAACAAAAATAAACTATTTTTAAAAATGAAAAAAGTGAGAAAATTCTAATATCTAAAATTATAATGAAAAAAGGGATTATAGAGATATTGCTACTAATGCAATTTAAGCAGTATAAAAGAACTACAAAACTTGTATGATCCAAGATTGCATAATCTAGAAGAAATGGATAAACTCCAACCAGTGAGAAATCTGGTTATAACTAATTATAAAATGTAATTGTATCTTTTATTCACCGTACATAATTGTCATTTTGGAGGATTACTGCAGGATAAACTGACTCCTTCTTACTCTTTCTGAGCACTGTGGGGTTCAGTTCAATTCTCGTCTTGCTCAAAGTCCTCTTCAAGCTGAATCTTTCAAACTGTCTTCTCTCAGCTTCTCACTGAATTGCTCTGCTTGACTTCAAATTAACCCTGGCTCCTTCCCATTCTCTGTTTCTTTCTATCTTCACCTGCAACCTATTTCAAGAAAATGGTCCTGGTAAGAACTGCCTACTCCTTCTCTCTCTGATCTGCTCTCTAAGTTGCCTCTTTCTTGTGCTGTTCTTGTCAGAGCTAGGTGTATCCTATCTCTGATTCATTCTGTCAAGTCTTTCTGATTTGTCACTTTGTCTCCCCTTCAGTTAGATGTCACTTTAAAACACTTTACTACTTATGGCATTTGGTACCTACTTCCTATCTTTACCATCATTCTTTAAAATTCTTTTTTTAAAATTAACTTTAGTACTACTGATTTTTCCCAAAAAGCCTTACAATATTAATAATTAATGACTAAAACTTCTGTATTCCTGAATACTATGCTACAGCACTGAAGAAAATATCTAATGGATATTAGGTCAATGTCATCTTTAGGAAGATGACAGTTCATAGTGGGCATTCACTGTGATTGGCTTTTTAGAAGGCCTACTGATTATTGATATCATAGTAGGATTACCTCTAAGAAGTAGAAACCACCACAGCGTGAGTCAGAAAGAAAATCAGGAATTGTGATCTGTAAGCATTGCTCTCTCTTGTAATTATCAAGTGTCTCAAGAGAATCAACCTAAATTCTAATCAAGACAGGTTTCCTAGGGACTTAATGACTTGACATTCAGCCCTACAATGTCTCAACATTTGGCAGCACCAAAACAAAAGACCAAGCTTTTGGTGTATTGGATATTACCTTTTTAACTAAAGAGTTTAATTATTTAATTTATTTTAATTATGAGTATGCATGTATGTGTGTATGTGTGTATGTATGTATGGATATATGTATGTGTATGTATGTGTGTATGTAATATATGCATCTATCATCACACAGAAGAGGGCATGAGGTCCTCTACATCTGGAGTTACAGACAGTATTGAACAGACATGGGAGTGCTGGGAATCTAGCTGGGTATTCTTTAAGAGCAGTAGATGTTCTTAACTACTGAACAATCTCTTTCATATCAACAATACAAGAATACTTATAGAATAAGCCAAACCCAAATTATAGTAATAATGCACGAAACTCAGATATTTCATTCTATATTCCATTCATGTGCTTATGACTATACATTTTACCTATGTGTATAAAACAGACCCCAAACAATTATTGGTTTCACTTTAATTTGTTGTTCAGCTTGAGATCAGGGATGGTAATTCCTACAGAAGATCATTTATTTTTGAGAATATTTTGACTATTTTGGATTGTTTGTTTTTCCATATGAAGCTGAATGTTACCCTTTCCATGTCTGTGAAGAATTGTGTTGGAGTTTGATGGGGGTTACATTAAATCTGTAGATTGATCTTGGTAAAATGGCCAGTTTCACTATGTTAATCCTATCAATCCATGAGCATGGGGGATTTTTCGATCTTCTAAAGTCTTCTTCAATTTCTTTCCCTAGGGATTAAAAGTTCTTGTCATACCAGTTTCTCACTTGCCTAGTAAGGGTTACACCAAGATATTTTATACTTATCTGTCACTATTGCGAAAGGTTTCCTTAATTTCTTTCTCAGCCTATATATCATTTTTAAAAAGTAAGTCTACTGATTTGTTTGACTCAATTTTATATCCAGCCATTTTGCTGAAGTAGTTGATCAGCAGTAGTAGTTCTCTGGTAGATTTTTGGGGTCACTCATGTTCACTAGTGTACTAGTGTATCATTGCAAATAGTGAAACCTTAACTTCTTTTCCAATTTATATTCCCTTGATCTCATTTTGTTGTCTTATTGCTCCAGCTGGATCATCAAATCCTATATTGAATAGATACAGGGGGATTGAGTAGCCTTGTCTTGTCCCTGGTTTTACTGGGATTGCTTCAAGTATCTCTCCATTTAATTTTTATATTGGCTGATGATTTGCTATACATTGCTTTTATTATGTTTAGGTAAGGGTCTTGAATTCCTAATCTTCCAACACTTTTAACATGAAGGGTTGTATTTTGTCAAACGCTTTTCATTGTCTAATGAGATGGTCATGTAATTTTTTCTTTGAGTTTGCTTATATACTGAATTATATTAATGGATTTTAGTATATTGAGTCATCACTGTATCCTTGGGATGAAGCCTACTTGATGGTGGTGAATGATGGTTTTGATGCGTTCTTAGATTAGGCTTGCCAGAATGTTATTGAATATTTCTGCTTCTATGCTCATTAGTGAAATTGATATGAAGTTTTTTTTTCTTTGTTGTGTCTTTGTGTGGTTTAGGTATCAAACTAACTGTGTTCTCATAGAATGAATTAGGTTTAGGTATCAAACTAACTGTGTCCTCATAGAATGAATTAGGTAGTTTTCCTTCTGTTTCTATATCCTGGAATATTTTGAAGAGTGTTGGTATTGTCTCTCCTTTGAGCATCTGGTAGAATTCTACACTAAAGCCATCTGGCCCTGGGCTTTTTTGGTTGGGAGGTTTTTAATGATGTCTTCTATTTACTTAGGTAATATAGGACTATTTAGATAGTTTAATTGCTCTTCATTTAACTTTGATCCATGTTGTCTAGAACATCATTCATGTCATCTAGATTGTCCAGTTTTGTTGAGTATAGGCTTTTGTAGTAGAATCTGATGATTTTTTTATTTTTTTCTGTTTCTATTGTTATATCTCCATCTTTTTTTTCTGCTGTTGTTAATCTGAATATTGTTTCTGTCCTTTACTTACTTTGGCTAATGTTTTATCTCACTTAATTTTCTCAAAGAAGAGCTGTTTGCTTTGTTGATTCTCTGTACCATTCTCTATTTCTAAATGGTTGACTTCAACCCTAATTTTGACTATTTCCTGCCATCTTCTCTTCTTGGGTGTGTTGACTTCTTTCTTTTCTAGAGCTTTCAGGTGAACTGTTAAGTTGCTTGTATGGGATCTCTCCAATTTATGAAGGTACTTAACGCTATGAAATTTCCTCTTAACCCTGTTTTCATTGTATGTCATAAATTGGTTATGCTGTGTTTTCATTTTCATTGAATTCTATAAAGACTTTGATTTCTTTCTCTATTTCTTGCCATACTGAGTTATCATTGAGCAGAGATATGTACAGTTTCCATAATTATGTAGGCTTTCTGTTGTTTTGGTTGTAATTGAAATCTAGCCTTACTCCATGATGATCTGATAGAATACATGGGGTTATCTCATTCTTCTTGTATCTATTGAGGCTTGTTTTGCATCTGACTATATGGTCAGTTTGGGAGAAGGTTATTGAGGTGCTGACAACAGGTATATATATTTTTTTGTTTTTGTGTTAAAATGTCCTATAGATATCTGTTAAATCCATTTGGTTCACAACTTCTGTTAATTTCACTGTGTCTCTGTTTAGTTTCTGTGAATCTCCAACTATTAATGTGTGAGGTTCCATATATTTTGAGTTTTAGTAAAGTTTCCTTCATAAATGTTGGTGACCTTGCATGTGGGGCATAGATGTTCAGAATTAAGACTTCCTCTTGGTGTTGTTTTCTTTTGATAAATATGAAATGTCCTTTCATATCTGGTTTGATAACTTTCATTTGAAAGTCTATTTTATTGGATATTACAATAGAAACTCCAGCTTGTTTCTTGGTACTATTTGGCTGGAAAACTTCTTTTTTTCTAGCACTTTACAGAGGTAGTATCTGTCAGTGAGGTTTATTTCTTGTACTGAGAAAATGCTGTATCCTGTTTATGCATTGATTCTGTTAGCCTTTGTCTTTTTATTCGGGGATTGAGTCTATTGATGTTGAGATATTAAGGACAGATGATTTTTAATACCTGATCTTTTTGTTGCTAGAGGTGACGTTGTGTATGTGTGTGTGTGTGTGTGTGTGTGTGTGTGTGTGTGTGTGTGTGTTTGTTTGTTTGTTTCTCCTTTTGAGTTTGTTATGAGATGTTTAATTTGTTCTTGGTTACAGTTACCTTCCTTGTATTGAAGTTTTCCTTGCAGTACCCTCTGTAGACCTGGATTAGTTGAAAGGTATTGCTTAAATTTGGTTTTGTCATGAAATATCTTTCTTTCTTCATCTAAAGTGACTGAGGATTTTACTGGTTATCAGAGTAAAATAATATAATATTGGGCTGGTATTTGTGTTCTCTTAGTGTCTAGATGACATGTGTGCAGGATCTTCTGTTTATTAGTGTCTCTGTTGAAAAGTCTGATGTATTTCTGATAAGTCTGCCTTTATGCATTTGTTGGCCCTTTCCTTACAGCTTTTTTTTACATTTTTTTATACTTTTTTTTATTAACTTGAGTATTTCTAATATACATTTCGAGTGTTATTCCCTTTCCCGGTTTCCGGGCAAACATCCCCCTCCCCCCTCCCCTTCCGTATGGGTGTTCCCCTCCCCACCCTCCCCCCATTGCTGCCCTCCCCCCAACAGTCTAGTTCACTGGGGGTTCAGTCTTAGCAGGACCCAGGGCTTCCCCTTCCACTGGTGCTCTTACTAGGATATTCGTTGCTACCTATGAGGTCAGAGTCCAAGGTCAGTCCATGTATAGTCTTTAGGTAGTGCTTAGTCCCTGGAAGCTCTGGTTGCTTGGTATTGTTGTACATATGGGGTCTCAAGCCCCTTCAAGCTCTTCCAGTTCTTTCTCTGATTCCTTCAACGGGGGTCCTATTCTCAGTTCAGTGGTTTGGTACTGGCATTCGCCTCTGTGATTGCTGTATTCTGGCTGTGTCTCTCAGGAGCGATCTACATCCGGCTCCTGTCGGTCTGCACTTCTTTGCTTCATCCATCTTGTCTAATTGGGTGGCTGTATATGTATGGGCCACATGTGGGGCAGGCTCTGAAGGTGTTCCTTCAGTCTCTGTTTTAATCTTTGCCTCTCTCTTCCCTGCCAAGGGTATTCTTGTTCCCCTTTTAAAGAAGGAGTGAAGCATTCACATTTTGATCATCCGTCTTGAGTTTCATTTGTTCTAGGCATCTAGGATAATTCAAGCATTTGGGCTAATAGCCACTTATCAATGAGTGCATACCATGTGTGTCTTTCTGTGATTGGGTTAGCTCACTCAGGATGATATTTTCCAGTTCCAACCATTTGCCTACGAATTTCATAAAGTCATTGTTTTTGATAGCTGAGTAATATTCCATTGTGTAGATGTACCACATTTTCTGTATCCATTCCTCTGTTGAAGGGCATCTCGGTTCTTTCCAGCTTCTGGCTATTATAAATAAGACTGCGATGAACATAGTGGAGCACGTGTCTTTTTTATATGTTGGGGCATCTTTTGGGTATATGCCCAAGAGAGGTATAGCTGGATCCTCAGCCAGTTCAATGTCCAATTTTCTGAGGAACCTCCAGACTGATTTCCAGAATGGTTGTATCAGTCTGCAACCCCACCAACAATGGAGGAGTGTTCCTCTTTCTCCACATCCTCTCCAGCATATTATTTCTTTGTTCTGTCCATTTATTGTTTTGATTATTATGGGATGAGAGGATTTTTTTTACTGGTTAAATCTATTTGGTGTCTGTAGGATTCTTGTTCATTCATGGCCATCTTTTACTTTAGGTTAGGGAAGTTTTCTTCTATGATTTTGTTGAAGATATTTTCTGGCCCTTTGAGCTAGGAATCTTCTCACTCTTCTATTCCTATTATTCTTAGGTTTTATCCTTTTATTTTGCCCTGGATTTCTTGCATATTTGGGTGATGAGATTTTCCTTTTTGTATTTTCTTTGACTGATGTGTCAATATCTTCTATGCTATCTCCTACACCTGTGATTATCTCTTCTATCTCTTATAGTTTGTTGGTGATGCTTGCATCTATAGCTCTTGATTTCTTTCCTAGATTTTCTCTTTCCTGGGTTGCCTCCATTTGTGTTTTCTTTATTGTTTCTATTTCTATGTTTATCTCTTGGACTATTTTGTTCAACGTTTTCACTTGCTTGATTATATTTTCCTGTAATTCTTTTAGGAATTTATTTGTTTCCTTTTTAAGGGCTTTTACCTGTTTGCCTGTTTTGTTACCATCGTGGGACAACTGGGTTCTGTTGGTGCCATATTGCATTGGGCCTATCAGTTATGTTCTTGTGCTTGCCTTTTGCCATTTGGTGATCTCTGGTGTTATCTGGCCTTGGTGTCTGACTGGAGTCAGCCTCCTTGGTCACAGGTAGAGCTCTGAGACATGAGTTAGAGCTGGTCTCGTGGGAGGTATGCAGTGCTGTATCCAGTATGCCTCCCATGTCTCTGGTTAGGGCAGACCTCCTGTGTACCTGGTGATTGCAGACCTCCTGGGAGACAGGCAGGCCTGGGGATGTGGGAGGGTGTTGGCCAGCTGATCTGGCCATAGTGGAGAAGCAGACCTGAAGGAAGATGGAATTTGTTAAGGCAGGTAGGTCCTGCATCTGCTGGGCTCTGTGCATGTCCCAGCTGGCGTGAGTATTTAGGTGGGGAGTTTCACATGTATACCTGGTTACTGTGGATCTCCTTGGAGGCAGACAGGCTGTGAGAGGGTATCCAGCCACTGATTGGGCATCTTTTTCTTTAGGTTCAGAAATTTTGCTCACATGATTTCCTGACAGTATTTTTTTTGGCATTTGATCTGGGAATCATCTCATATTTCTAATATGTTAGATGTTGTCTAGTTTAGATATATTATTATTAGATATTAGAAAAGACAAAATTCCTGGACACTTTGTGTAAGAAACATTTTAGATTTAACATTTTTTAACTTACATATCAATTTCTTTTATTATATCATCTATATCTGAGATTCTCTTTTCCAGCTCCTGTATTTTTTTTTCTTTTCCATCTTTATTAACTTGAGTATTTCTTATTTACATTTCGATTGTTTTTCCCCTTCCCGGTTTCCCAGCCAACATCCCCCTAACCCCTCCCCCTCCCCTTCTATATGGGTGTTCCCCTCCCCATTCTCCACCCATTACCGCCCTCCCCCCAACAATCACGTTCACTGGGGGTTCAGTATTGGCAGGACCAAGGGCTTCCTCTTCCACTGGTGCTCTTACTAGGCTATTCATTGCTACCTATGAGGTTGGAGCACAGGGTCAGTCCATGTATAGTCCTTGCATAGTGGCTTAGTCCCTGGAAGCCCTGGTTGGTTGGCACTATTGTTCATATGGAGTCTCGAGTACCTTCAAGGTCTTCCAGTCCTTTCTCTGATTCCTTCAACAGGGGTCCCATTCTCAGTTCAGTGGTTTGCTGCTTGCATTCGCCTAAGTATTTGCTGTATTCTGGATGTGTCTCTCAGGAGAGATCTACATCCGGTTCCTGTCGGCCTGCACTTCTTTGCTTCATCATTGTTGGAAGTCTTACGTTGGAGTCCCTGGAACAGGCAGTCCTCTGATAATGCTGTCCGGGTTGTTGAGTAGAAAATGGAGCACAGGGCACAGTTCAACTAGGTTTATGACAGACACTTTTATTCTTTCAAAGGACGTCTATTGTAACAAACTTTTGACTTTAACTACTTCTATTATTCATTCCAGGTCTTCTTGGGAATTGTACTATTAGTGTGCTTATATTAACTGAACTTTACTCAAGTTCGTAAAAAATACTAATATTTGTTGGCTCATTTTATGTAAAATATTCTACTTAGAGATCTTTTGTAATTAGTTTTTGACATGAAAAATTGTTTTTGATCATTATTATGAATTTATACTGTCTACAATCACAGATTGGTTTCAAGCAGAAGAGTATAAGTGGTTCATGTACTCATGAACAGATGTATTTGCTGGTATAGCTTCCTTTTTTAGATAGCTAGCGATTTCAACATTTTGGATATTATGACAATGGTTAGTGTTTCATATTTTCTTTTCCCATCATTTATCCTGTCGATTATAGTTTATTTATTGTTAGAAGCTTGACTTTATTTTTAGATTATCAAAAACACAAAATAAGAATAAGACAACAGTTTAAGCATTATTTCCATGTCTATGCTCCTATGGGCATTTGAGAACATACAAGCTGTGACCCCTGTTAGGTCCTTAATTAAACCCTGTATGTATTTCACAGTGATCTAGACCATTATGTATTGATGAGAACTTATATGCTATCACACACTTAAGGATGATGCAGCTATAGTATTTCCCTAATTCTCTCCATTCAGCAATTCCTTCTTAACTAGATTTTTTTCTTTGATCAAACAAGTATCATGGCCCCTTAAAAAAGTAGCAACCCTGTCACCTTTGCATTTCCCCATAACCCTTTCCATTAGCTGCTCTATTTTCTGCCTTCCTACGCAGATAAATTCATCAAAGCATGATTTATTCTAGCCTTTTCTGCCTCTTCCCCTTTTATTTTAATTTGGACTTAGTCCAATAATATTTTATGTCACTTCTTATTCATAGAATCGGCTTTCCTTGAAGTCAGTAATAACCACCAAATGGCTTAGCTTGATATAATCTACTATTTAAACTACCAACTCACTAAACCATTAACAAAGTTTGTATAAATTAACCAGCTACTTTTCCCCAGCATTGTTCTACATGTTATTTTTATTCATCACAGTTACTACAAAAATCTCCTGGTGGTTTGTGCTATTTTTCTCTCAAATATTCACTAATGGTGTGTTGTATGGATTAAGTTGTGAAGTTCATTTGATTTGTATCTATTCTTATTTTGTATACTGGATCATTTTGTTTCATGCAGGTGTGTGTGTGTGTGTATAATAATAATAATAATAATATATATATATATATAATTTCAGCGCTAGATTACACTTCTAATTTCTGACTTAATCTTACCATCCAAAAGATTCATTTGGGTATAAGATAATATATTACTTAATAAATTTAAAACCAAAGTCTTCATGCTCTTTGTTGTCTTCAGTTTAGTAAAAGTGAAATGTAACACATTTGCTTTCTTAGACTCAACGTATGTGGAGTATTTTGCTTTCTTCCTGTTCCTCACAACCCAGTTCACAATCATATTCATGGCTCTGTCACAAATAAGCCCCCTATTCCTGTTGCTGCTAATGCAGGCTGTATTACATATCTTTTCCCAATCAAATAACATAACGTCTGTCTTCTTTCCATATCTATTTTGACCTCACCTTTTCTTTGCCACTGGGTATTTTCTGTATTACATGCAGACAGATACCACACATATGAATTCATCATTCAAACAAGCCAATAGTATTCTTCTGATTCCTAGTAAGAGCCCAATTTTGTACTTCTGCTATCACTGTTTCTTCTCCCCTGTCACCCCTTTTATCCACACTTACATCATTTGTTTATCACATATACCTTCTCCTCAGTACTCCTGCTATTTTTCCTTGTAATGGCTTTAACAGGCACATAGTAAATATTTACTAACTGAAAAAATAAACTAAAGCAGATGGTTTGCATGTGTTAGAAAATGTTACAAATTTAGGAGAAAACAAAAACTAAAACAAAAATCACTACATTTAGGATGGCATTTGTCTAGATTTATTGAGTATAGCATTTCAGTAGCATATTTCCACAGAAAGGTATTTTATATACTCAGGCAGCTGTGAGTTCTTTGAATTTATAAATTATTTCTGCACTATAACCTATTTATTTCCATAATTTTAGTATTTAAAATAGAGCATATGTAATCACAGGTGTTGTTAAGATATATTTAGTAATTTTATCTGATTTACATCTAAATTTTTACATAATTTATTTAGAATTTCATGCCTGAGTACTGTATTTACCTCAATTTCTCCTCCACCTGTTCTCATATCTGAGCTCCATCCATATTAAATTAATGACAATTTCTTTAATTGTTATTCACCCACATACAAATAGATATGTATTCTATAGAAATATATAATCTACTAAGACTTTTTTAAGTTTTTCATGTAGTATGTATATATGTATGTATGTATGTATGTATGTATGTATGTATGATTTTAGGACTAACACTGTGGGATTAGATAACCTATCAATAGTTCGTTCATATAGAAGATTGATTCTATCATCTTTCTATCTGTCTATCTATCTCCCTCTCAATAATCAATAATTGACTGTAGCTCTTTATCTAAATGTAGGTCCTTATCTCTTCTATTCATGTTACCATGTCAATTGGTTTTGTCATTGTTAAGATCTTATTTAGACAACAAATGCTTCATGGATGTAATATCCCTCCCATATCCAGACAACATTATCTTATATCAGCTCTCTGGCTCTTACAAATTTTATGTCCCATTTTCATGTTCCCTAAATCTTTGGTATAGAAGTTGTATATGTATATGTATATATGTACACACACACACACACACACACACACACACACACACACACACATATATATATATATATGTATAATCAGTTTAAATTAAGAAAGTCAGCAGAAGTTTTTCTCTTGCATTTCACTAGATTTGGCTATCTATAGTAGTCTCTGTCTGTGTGAAAGAAGCCTCTTTGGTGAGGTATAAGAACAACATTAACCTGTAAGTATAAAAATAAATAATTAAAATGTAGTGAGAGATTATATTGGTTTGGGGAAGTGGAAGTAGTGGGTTCTTCTCTAGCTTCCATAGCCACATTGGAAGTGAATAGCCAGTTAGGCTTTCAGTACTTGGCATGAATTCTCTCTTATTGAGTGCAATTTAAGTCCAAGTCAATGATTATGGATTGCTGTCAGTGTTTAAGTGCTGTTTTTCCCATTCTGATCATTGTTGTGGTTTGGAAGCTTTACCAGTGTGTAGAACACCTGAGTGCTTTTCTTCCTTGACAGCTCATATAGCGCCTTCAATATTCTGAAATCTAGGCCTGGAGGAGATTTCCATATCAGATCAGTTTTACCTCGATTTTTTCACCTCTGTATTTGTAGTATGTGCTATCCTCAGCTTTAGGATTCTACTTTCAAATTCCCAGAAGTAACAAGAGCAATGGCAATGGTCTATATTGTTAGATCTGAAGTTTTAATTGTGTTTTCCTATTGCCCTAGCAGTCATAAACAACAAAACAACTTACCAGTATAAAGTTTTACTCAGACATATGTATTAGAAAGTCATATTTTATTTGTGTATATATTATTTGCACTTTTGAATTGAGTAGAGAAAAAATTAAAATAACCCATGCAATGTGAGAATAAACTATAAGATACTTTCTTTTTAAACTTTTATTGAAAGTCAATAGTCCATTAGATTAATACTACAATTTCTTCATTGTGCATTCCTCTCTGACTCCACATCCCCAGCTGAAATATATAAATTGTACCTCAATAAGAAATAAATGGATACACTCCTTCTCACTTTGTCATGACTCAATTTTCTCTGCTCACTGTTGAAGTCTCCTCATGACTGATGGTGTGGAGCTGCTTATGGGATCACTGAGAAAATTTACAAAGAAGTCAGCTAATAGCAATATATAAATAAACAATCAGGAAGCCTTAACAGTTAGGAATTGGCAAAACTGACAGAGGCTTGCTCAGTAGAGCTTCTCATACTGAACAATGCCAATTGTCTGCTCGAGCTTTCTGCCATTAGCAAATATTAATTTCTTGGACTTTATTCAATTTACTATAGTTCCAATTTTAAGTATTTGTCACCACTGTCCTTACTTTTGTGTAGTTTGCTAGTTTTCCAAAATTGTCTCCTAGCCTCAGAGAGGTAAACTGTGGTATTTTAGCAGAATGGTAGCTTTAATTATTTCTTCCTTGCAATGTAAAACAAACAAAAAACAATCCTAACAAACAAAGCTACCAAATATTGAAGAGGTCGAATAACTAAAGTGAACACTCAAGCCTCAATGTGTTCATGTGTTAGTAACAATAAAGAATTTTAGATTGCTAAGATATTTTCCAATCTAGTAAAAATAGTTACACATTTTCAGAATTAATTTGCTTATACTCAAACAGCTTCCAAGTCCTTTTTTTTTTTTTACTTTTCTTATAAATTAAGCATTATTCTTATTCTTGTTAGGAAGCTTAAATTTTTCCTAATCAATAAACACATAGTGAACAAAGAAAAGGGTAAATAAACCCAGTTCTGCTGGACTTTACACATTAAAAAGTAACTTTAACTCACTGACGCATATAAGAATATTTATATGAAAATGGCATCTGAATATGCTTGCTCTTAAACTGTATCACGTACCCTTGTGTCCCTGCCTGTTTGCAAGATGGCATCATCTCTAATGGCTTTCTATTTCTGAAGTGAATCTATTTAATTCCACCAAAGTTTCATGATGGTACTCATATTCTCGTTTGTGCTATGTAACAGCTACTGTGTTTTCCTTATCATTCCCCTTTAAAGGGATGCATACCAGTTTCTTTGAAACTCACCCATAGTTCATGTACACCAATGGAATCCCCAATATAAATAAAAAAACAAACATCCAAGCTTAACCTCCATTCTGGATAGGATAAAAATGACAACCACTCAAACTAAAGTCCTGAAAGCATTATTCATATTTGTGTTTATAATCAAGGGAAAAACTACGAAATTTAGAAATTATGGTTTTAACTTAATTTCTCTCTTTCTCTCTCTTTCTCTCTCTCTCTCTCTCTCTCTCTCTCTCTCTCTCTCTCTCTCTCCCCACTCCTTCCTCCTATTCTCTGATTAGAATCTTCAGATATTCAAAGGCATTCAATCTTTTTTTTCAGTACACATTAACCCCACAGATTCTTCACGTACATGTACTACATGCAATTACTGCTTCCCTTTCCCATCCATCCATCCAGGGAAGGGTACATTGAGGACACCACAGCAGCCACTAGCACTCATATAGATCTTTGTACAAATATTTGGAAATTTTGACCTCAGCAAACTTAGTCCTGTGCTGAAACATTTCAACCTTGAAAGGCATATATTTACATGCCCAGCATCTTGTCTCAATCCCCTTCCTTTATGAATGATACTTCAGACTCTTCCAATCAACACTATCCTCCTATATACATATTTAAACTGCTTGAGTAAAGTGTGTTTGGCACACATTTCATATGCTCTGTCTAATTTTTCAGTGTATTTTGCTCTCAGCAGGATGATAAGATCAAGAGTTGGGGGATAAGAGAAATATATTTGTTAAATTTTATTAAACATATTCTCCAGATTTACAGAAAACAAATCATTTTTTTTCTTCATGGGTTTTTTTAAAGGACCATACAAGGTTATTCATGCAAAGTGCATGGAAATTTACTTTCACAACCCCTGATCCTCTATATCCTCATATATCCGCAGTAAGATGGGCCCTTTTGTAAGCTTATTATTCTCCTTCTGTACATTCTTAAATTTTCAGTTTCAACTGAAAGCAGGTTATTTGTCAATGCTGTAACGTATTTGTGGTCAGGCAAGGTAGCTACTATTTATGCTTCCAAGTACTTCCTTATTTGTACATTAAATTTCTTTTAATGAGTACTAAATATTAGAAAGTTCATGCTACCTGTAGTCAATATAATTGAAAGAATTAGCTGTCTGACCTATTCTTTGCCAAACTCCAAATATGCAAAAGAGAGGAACTATTTATTTCTACACTGTAATTAGCCAGAGAACTATAATGCTAGGCATATATAGCTCTCATATGCAGCTGATGGTGAATGCTTTTTGTTTTTTTCCTGAAATCATATGACTTTATTCTGTCTGCTCCCTAGTCAAGTGGTAATATGTCAATACTGCTGTGGCATTCTATTACTACTATCAAAACATTCTTCTGGCCCTGCCTCCAGCTCACTGCTCCCAAACCCCGTGGGAGAGAGAGCTCACCGCCAAGACAGGTGGGCACTCCTGAGACTGCAGAGTGGAAGAGACCACCGACAGTGCCCACCCCTGCCCACATCCCTGGCCCAAGAGGAAACTGTATAAGGTCTTTGGGTTCCCTTGGATAAGGGCACAGGAGCAGCAAATCCACTGCATCTGAGACACCACCGGAACCTGAAGGGACTGACCTGATAAACAATTCTCTGCACCCAAATCCTGTGGGAGGGAGAGCTAAACCTTCAGAGAGGCAGACACGCCCGGGAAACCAGAAGAGACTACACTCTGCCCACATCTCTGACTCCAGATGAAAACAACAAAAACCATCTGGAACCCTGGCGCACAGAAGCTCCAGGAAAGGGCAGCACAGATCTTCCTGGTTGCTGCCCCCGTGGAGAGCTCATAAGCAACACCCCATGAGCAAAATTGAGCCTCGGGACCACAGGTAAGACAAACCTTCCTGCTCCAAGCGACCTGTCTGGTGAACTCAAGACACAGGCCCACAGGAACAGCTGAAGACCTGTAGAGAGGAAAAACTACACGCCCGAAAGCAGAACACTCTGTCCCCATAACTGGCTGAAAGAAAAGAGGAAAACAGGTCTACAGCACTCCTGAAACACAGGCTTATAGGACAGTCTAGCCACTGTCAGAAATAGCAGAAGAAAGTAACACTAGAGATAATCTGATGGCGAGAGGCAAGCACAGGAACCCAAACAACAGAAACCAAGACTACATGGCATCATCAGAGCCCAATTCTCCCACCAAAGTAAACACGGAATATCCAAACACACCAGAAAAGCAAGATCTAGTTTCAAAATCATATTTGATCATGATGCTGGAGGACTTCAAGAAAGACATGAAGAACTCCCTTAGAGAAACACAAGAAAACATAAATAAACAAGTAGAAGCCTACAGAGAGGAATCACAAAAATCCCTGAAAGAATTCCAGGAAAAAAATCAAACAATTGAAGGAATTAAAAATGGAAATAGAAGCAATCAAGAAAGAACACATGGAAACAACCCTAGATATAGAAAACCAAAGGAGGAGACAAGGAGCCGTAGATACAAGCATCACCAACAGAATACAAGAGATAGAAGAGAGAATCTCAGGAGCAGAAGATTCCATAGAAATCATCGACTTGACAGTCAAAGATAATGTAAAGCAGAAAAAGCTACTGGTCCAAAATATACAGGAAATCCAGGACTCAATGAGAAGATCAAACATAAGGATAATAGGTATAGAAGAGAGTGAAGACTCCCAGCTCAAAGGACCAGTAAATATCTTCAACAAAATCATAGAAGAAAACATCCCTAACCTAAAAAAAGAGATACCCATAGGCATACAAGAAGCCTACAGAACTCCAAATAGATTGGACCAGAAAAGAAACACCTCCCAACACATAAAAGTCAAAACACCAAATGCACAAAATAAAGAAAGAATATTAAAAGCAGTAAGGGAAAAAGGTCAAGTAACATATAAAGGCAGACCAATCAGAATCACACCAGACTTTTCGCCACAGACGATGAAAGAAAGCCAGAAGATCCTGGACAGATGTCTTACAGACCCTAAGAGAACAAAAATGCCAGCCCAGGTTACTGTACCCTGCAAAATTCTCAATTAACATAGATGGAGAAACCAAGATATTCCATGACAAAACCAAATTTACACAATATCTTTCTACAAATCCAGCACTACAAAGGATAATAAATGGTAAAGCCCAACATAAGGAGGCAAACTACACCCTAGAAAAAGGAAGAAACTAATCATCTTGGCAACAAAACAAAGAGAAGAAAAGCACACAAACATAACCTCACATCCAAATATGAATATATCAGGAAGCAATAATCACTATTCATTAATATCTGTCAACATCAATGGTCTCAACTGCCCAATAAAAAGACATAGATTAACAAACTGGATATGCAATGAGGACCCTGCATTCTGCTGCCTACAGGAAACACACCTCAGAGACAAAGACAGACACTAGCTCAGAGTGAAAGGCTGGAAATTAACTTTCCAAGCAAATGATCAGAAGAAGCAAGCTGGAGTAGCTATTCTAATATCAAATAAAATCAATTTTCAACTAAAAGTCATCAAAAAAGAAAAGGAAGGACACTTCATATTCATCAAAGGAAAAATCCACTAAGATGAACTCTCAATCCTAAATATCTATGCCCCAAATACAAGGGCACCTACATATGTAAAAGAAACCTTACTAAAGCTCAAAACACACATTGCACCTCACACAATAATAGTAGGTGATTTCAACACCCCACTGTCATCAATGGACAGATCATGGAAACAGAAATTAAACAGAGACGTAGACAGACTAAGAGAAGTCATGAGCCAAATGGACTTAACGGATATTTATAGAACATTCTATCCTAAAGCAAAAGGATATACCTTCTTCTCAGCTCCTCATGGTACTTTCTCCAAAATTGACCATATAATTGGTCAAAAAACGGGCCTCAACAGGTACAGAAAGATAGAAATAATCCCATGCATGCTATCGGACCACCACGGCCTAAAACTGGTCTTCAATAACAATAAGGGAAGAACGCCCACATATACGTGGAAGTTGAACAATGCTCTACTCAATGATAACCTGGTCAATGAAGAAATAAAGAAAGAAATTGAAGACTTCTTAGAATTTAATGAATATGAAGGTACAACATACCCAAACTTATGGGACACAATGAAAGCTGTGCTAAGAGGAAAACTCATAGCTCTGAGTGCCTGCAGAAAGAAATAGGAGAGAGCATATGTCAGCATCTTGACAGCACACCTAAAAGCTCTAGAACAAAAAGAAGCAAATACACTCAGGAGGAGTAGAGGGCAGGAAATAATCAAACTCAGAACTGAAATCAGCCAAGTAGAAGCAAAAAGGACCATAGAAAGAATCAACAGAACCAAAAGTTGGTTCTTTGAGAAAATCAACAAGATAGATAAACCCTTAGCCAGACTAACGAGAGGACAAAAGAGTGTGTCCAAATTAAAAAAATCAGAAATGAAAAGGGAGACATAACTACAGATTCAGAGGAAATTCAAAAAATCATCAGATCTTGCTATAAAAGCCTATATTCAACAAAACTTGAAAATCTGCAGGAAATGGACAATTTCCTAGACAGATACCAGGCACCGAAGTTAAATCAGGAACAGATAAACCAGTTAAACCACCCTCTAACTCCTAAGGAAATAGAAGAAGTCATTAAAGTTCTCCCAACCAAAAGGAGCACAGGTCCAGACAGGTTTAGTGTAGAATTCTATCAAACATTCATAGAAGTCCTCATACCAATACTATCCAAACTATTCCACAAAATTGAAACAGATGGAGCACTACCGAATTCCTTCTATGAAGCCACAATTACTCTTATTCCTAAACCACACAAAGACACAACAAAGAAAGAGAACTTCAGACCAATTTCCCTTATGAATATTGACACAAAAATACTCAATAAAATTCTGGCAAACCGAATTCAAGTGCACATCAAACAATCATCCACCATGATCAAGTAGGCTTCATCCCAGGCATGCAGGGATGGTTTAATATACAGAAAACCATCAACGTGATCCATTATATAAACAAACTGAAAGAACAAAACCACATGATCATTTCATTAGATGCTGAGAAAGCATTTGACAAAATTCAACACCCCTTCATGATAAAAGTCCTGGAAAGAATAGGAATTCAAGGCCCATACCTAAGCATAGTAAAAGCCATATACAGCAAACCAGTTGCTAACATTAAACTGAATGGAGAGAAACTTGAAGCAACCCCCTAAAATCAGGGACTAAACGAGGCTGCCCACTCTCTCCCTACTTATTCAATATAGTTCTTGAAGTTCTAGCCAGAGCAATCAGACAACAAAAGGAAATCAAGGGGATACAGATTGGAAAAGAAGAAGTCAAAATATCACTATTTGCAGATGATATGATAGTATAATTAAGTGATCCCAAAAGTTCCACCAGAGAACTACTAAAGTTGATAAAAAACTTCAGCAAAGTGACTGGGTATAAAATTAACTCAAATAAATCAGTAGCCTTCCTCTACACAAAAGAGAAACAAGCTGAGAAAAATTAAGGAAACGACACCCTTCATAATAGAACCAAACAATATAAAGTACCTCGGTGTGACTTTAACCAAGCAAGTAAAAGATCTGTACAATAATAACTTCAAGAATCTGAAGAAAGAAATTGAAGAAGGCCTCAGAAGATGGAAAGATCTCCCATGCTCATGGATTGGCAGGATTAATATAGTAAAAATGGCCATTTTACCAAAAGCGATCTTCAGATTCAATGCAATCCCCATCAAAATACCAATCCAATTCTTCAAAGAGTTAGACAGAACGATTTGCAAATTCATGTGGAATAACAAAATCCCAGGATAGCTAAAAGTATTCTCACCAATAAAAGGACTTCAGGGGAATCACTATCCCTGAACTCAAGCAATATTACAGAGTAATAGTGATAAAAACTGCATGATATTGGTACAGAGACAGACAGATAGACCAATGGAACAGAATTGAAAACCCAAAAATGAACCCACACACCTATGGGCAATTGATTTTTGACAAAGGAGCCAAAACCATCCAATGGATAAAAAGATAGCATTTTCAGCATATAGTGCTGGTTCAACTGGAGCTCAACTTGTAGAAGATTGCAAATTGATCCATGCTTATCACCCTGTAGAAAGCTTAAGTCCAAGTGGATCAAGGACCTCCATATCAAACCAGATACACTCAAACTAATAGAAGAAAAACTAGGGCAGCATCTCAAACACATGGGCACTGGAAAAAATTTCCTGAACAAAACACCGATGGCTTATGCTCTAAGATCAAGAATCGACAAATGGGATCTCATAAAACTGCAAATCTTCTGTAAGGCAAAGGACACTGTGTTTAGGACAAAAATGGCAACCAACAGATTGGGAAAAGATCTTTACCAATCCTACAACAGATAGAGGGCATATATCCAAAATATACAAAGAACTCAAGAAGTTAGACCGCAGGGAGACAAATAACCCAGGGACTAAGCCACTACCTAAAGACTATACATGGACTGACCCTGGACTCTGACCTCATAGGTAGCAAGGAATATCCTAGTAAGAGCACCAGTGGAAGGGGAAGCCCTGGGTTCTGCTAAGACTGAACCCCCAGTGAACATGATTGTTGGGGGGAGGGCAGTAATGGGAGGAGGATGGGGAGGGGAACACCCAGAACGAAGGGGAGGTGGAGGGGTTAGGGGGATGTTTGCCTGGAAACCGGGAAAGGGAATATCACTCGAAATGTAAATAAGAAATACTCAAGTTAATAAAAAAAATGAAAATAAAAAAAATGGGGTTCAGAGCTAAACAAAGATTTCACAGCTGAGGAATGCAGAATGGCTGAGAAACACCTAAAGAAATGTTCAACATCTTTAGTCATAAGGGAAATGCAAATCAAAAAAACCCTGAGATTTCACCTCACACCAGTGAGAATGGCTAAGATCAAAAACTCAGGTGACAACAAATGCTGGCGAGGATGTGGAGAAAGAGGAACAGTCCTCCATTGTTGGTGGGATTGCAGACTGGTACAACCATTCTGCAAATCAGTCTGGAGGTTCCTCAGAAATTGGCATATTGAACTGCCTGTGGATCCAGCTATGCCTCTCTTGGGCTTATACCCAAAAGATGCCTCAACATATAAAAGAGACACGTGCTCCATTATGCTCATAGCAGCCTTATTTATAATAGCCAGAAGCTGGAAAGAACCCAGATGCCCTTCAACAGAGGAATGGATACAGAAAATGTGGTACATCTATACAATGGAATATTACTCAGCTATCTAAAACAATGACTTTATGAAATTCATAGACAAATGGTTGGAACTGGAAAATATCATCCTGAGTGAGCTAACCCAATCACAGAAAGACACACATGGTATGCACTCATTGATAAGTGGCTATTAGCCCAAATGCTTGAATTATCCTAGATGCCTAGAACAAATGAAACTCAAGACGGATGATCAAAATGTGAATGCTTCACTCCTTCTTTAAAAGGGGAACAAGAATACCCTTGGCAGGGAATACAGAGGCAAAGATTAAAACAGACAGAGAAGGAACACCCATTCAGAGCCTGCCCCACATGTGGCCCATACATATACAGCCATCCAATTAGACAAGATGGATGAAGCAAAGAAGTGCAGACCGACAGGAGCCCGATGTAGATCGCTCCTGAGAGACACAGCCAGAATACAGCAAAATCAGAGGCGAATGCCAGCAGCAAACCACTGAACTGAGAATAGGACCCCCGTTGAAGGAATCAGAGAAAGAACTGGAAGAGCTTGAAGGGGCTCGAGACCCCTTATGAACAACAATGCCAACCAACCAGAGCTTCCAGGGACTAAGCCACTACCTAAAGACTATACATGGACTGACCCTGGACTCTGACCTCATAGGTAGCAATGAATATCCTCGTAAGATCACCAGTGAAAGGGGAAGCCCTTGGTCCTGGTAAGACTGAACCCCCAGTGAACGTGATTGTGGGGGGAGGGCGGCAATGTGGGAGGGTGGGGAAGGGAACACCCCTAAAGAAAGGGAGGGGTAGGGATTAGGGGGATGTTTGCCCGAAACCGGGAAAGGGAATAACATTCGAAATGTAAATAAGAAATACTCAAGTTAATAAAAAAAAAAACAACAAAAAACAAAAAACAAAAAACCCAAACATTCTTCTGGCACACTTCCTTCCAAAATAGTTCATACTCAGATCATTAAAGCAACTTGTGACTGAAAGTGCATCCTTTACATCCTGTACAGAAAAGCAAACAAAAGGGCAGCTGAAGACAGGGCAAATCCCCTATCTAGGGAGCTGTTCTGCAATGGAGTAGGAGAGCTGAATGTGCAAGGAATCAGAAAACTTACAATTTGATTTAGTGTTCTCATTGCTGTGCCAGCTCAAAGTAGTTAACTCTTAGGATTGGAATTTTTTATTGGAGTGTGTTGACATAAAGTCCCCATTTTTCCCTAAATACAACCACATACACCTAGATGCACTCATACATACACACACACTCACATACAAACACATAGATACACACTCACATGCACACATACACACTCACACATACTCACAAACATACACAATCACATATACACATACACACTCACACACACAAGCTCGCACACATATACAATCACATACACAAACACTCACGTTCACTGACAAAATGAGAAATAAACCTTCAGGATCTCATGCTTTAACTGAAAAATAAACCACAGGAAACAAGTATCAAGATAAAATGCATATTTGCCTCCAGATTAACTGCGTGAAGACAAAGTAAAACAGAGCAAAGGGAAGAATCACTGCCAGTGTCGTAATTAGTGGTTACTAGCTAAACGTTCCTGAGAAATTGTTGGGAGAATTAAGCAGAGCAAATGACCACTAAACATTTTAAACTGCAGATGTTTGGAATCCCAAAAGGTATCCTTGGGAAGGGATCACATGCTTAAATGCTGCCATTCTTTTTACCGAAAGGAAATCGGATATGGTCTCTATGTTTGAGCTGAAGTTATTTCCTTTGAGTTGGAAACCTGAGATATGGTTAGCAGTGACCTAGGTTTGCGAGGTCATTTGCTATCTGCACTGTTCACTTACAGAGCAGTGGTTTTCACAGCTTCATAGACCCTTCGGTTTTATACCACATGATGGTGCCATCGTTTATTTTTTTGTAATGGCCAAACTAACCAGATTCTTTTCCTTAGTATACATTTTCTTTAATGTTTTTCATTATTTGGGGAAAGTTAATGGCACATAAATTTTGGGCAATTCTCAGATATAATTCTATATAAACACACCAGACTATATAAAGAAGGCATTGTGGGGTTTGAAGTTTCCTTGGCAATGTGCAAAGTCAGAAGTAATAGAATTGAGTATGATTTGTTAATATTTCTATAATGTCTAGCAGGCTGTAAATTCATAGACCTTGAGAACTCTACCTACCACGAGGCACAGGACAGAGCACTACATATCACCTGCAAGGAGACACTGAGGGATTTAATAAATTAAGTGTTGTATTTAATTGGAAATATATGGAATTTCTCATTAAGGGAAGACAGTGATATGAGCTGAAAGAGGGCCAGCCCTCTAACCGTGTCTTGAGGGCACGACGGATTCCCAAGGAGTGACCAGACTGTCAGTGCTAAGACTTGAGTGTGAAGGACACCACAGGAGCTAGTGACCACTGGGGACAATTATATTGCAAGGGTGAGGATTAAATTTCTACCAATAAAATGGTCCTTTCCTTGCTGACAAGCATATGGTGAAGTGACCTTGAGGAAATATCCCTGAAGAGCGTGGTTTTTGATATCTTTCATTGTTGTTTTTAACTTCAGGACTGCATAGGAAACTCATTTTTTCACATTCGGTGGCATTTAAACATAAGATTTTCTTTTAAAAAATTCAGAAAGAAAACAAACAATTGTCCAAGTAAAGGCAGTTTTCCATAAGATTAATGGCAGGTTCCAAAGAACCGGTTCAGGAAAAAGTACATGCATTTCCAAAGGCCTACATACATCTTACAGGCTTTCTAGTGGGTGACAACATCAGTACTTTGGATTGGAAGAAGATTGGTAAGAATGAGCACAGGGAAGGTAGAAGAGTACCCAACATACCTTCGTGTAGAACACGATTTTGAAGACATTTTCATTATTAGTGATATCTTTGCAGGTCTTGACTTAGAGTTACTATTGCTTTGTTGAGCATAATGACAAAAACAACCTGAGAAGGAAAGAATCTACTGGTTTACATATCCCAAATCATATGGTCTAAATAAGTCAAGGTAGGAGCTTGATCTTGGAGAGAACCTGGAAGAAGTAGTTGATACAAAGGACAGGTTCTGCTGCTGGTTTGCTCTCCCTAGCTTATTTAAACAGCTTTTACTTTTTGAAATGGTTTTCACATCCCAAATACAGTTTCTTCCTGAGTCTCTCTTCCCAGTCCCCCCATCCACCTCTCCTCTGCTCCATGATTATCTCCTCCTACCTTTCTATTTAGAAAATGGCAGACATCACGTGAATCTCAAGCAAACATGGAATATCAAGTTGCTGTAAGACTTAGCACCTTCCTTGTATTAAGGTTTCAACCCAACAGGACGAAAGGCTCCTAAAAGCAGGCATCAGCCCCTGTACCCACTGTTAGGAGTTCAGCAAGAATAGCTATGTAAATGTAACATGTACATGCAGGCTCCTCATTGGTGGTTCAGTCTCTGTGAACTCCTAAGGGTCCAGATTGGGTAATTATGTGGGTTTACTTGTGGTGTCCTTTACCATTCTGGCTCAACAATCCTTCCTCCCTGTACTCTGCAGGATTTCCTGAGCTCTACCTAGTGTTCGACTACAGGTCTCAGACTGAACCAAGCATGTTTAGTCAGCATTTTTATAGAACCCAAAACCATCATCCCAGGGATGACACTGCAATAGACTGAGTCCTCCCACAGCAATCACTAATTTAAAAAAGAACGCCTCACACTTTCAATATTATGGCATTTTCTTAACTGAAGTTACATCCTCTGAAATGACACTATCCTGTGTAGAATTGACATTAAAAACTAGCCAGGACCACATTTTTCCATGACACAACATATTTTTAAATATTAATATTTTTCTTTATATCTCTTTGGTATGTCAGAAAAATCATTCATTCACATGTCCTGGGTAAAGAACTGTTATTTTAATCTTATTCATAGAGCAACCATGGAGAATGGGTTTAATTGACTGGCCTTCAGCAAGTGTGTGCTAAGGATATAAGACTAGGTGTTATTGGCTTTACATGTTGCATGGTTCTTTTCAAAACATGCTGTCGTGCTGAGAATCACTTTCTTCTTACAGACTTCTTCACATTCTTCACATTGGTAGACACAGTATCTCTTTTCCCAGCTTCCTGTTTTCATGATAGTGCTAATTGGACTCTCAGAGTAATATTTGTGATATTTCTTACCCTTGACTGCTTGTTCCTATGGGCTGAATTATACCCAATAACAAAACACTGTGTATTTAAACTCTAACCCATTTGAGAGTAGAATCCTTAGGA
The DNA here is from genome assembly GCF_021556685.1 of Rattus norvegicus. Taxonomy (NCBI): domain Eukaryota; kingdom Metazoa; phylum Chordata; class Mammalia; order Rodentia; family Muridae; genus Rattus; species Rattus norvegicus. The sequence goes on from NC_141535.1 coordinate 64,752,237, forward strand.
GATAATTAAAGTTAGATTAGGGTGACACTGAGGCCAAGATCCAATAGAACTGGTGTCTTTATAAGAAGAGGAAGAGAGGGGTGTGAGGACTATAATTACATAAACTGGATGAATTACAAGCCTTTTGCATTCTGTCTTCTATTGCTCCAAGGGAAAAGGCAAAGTAATTGATAGGTAGTCATCCATGTGTCAGAAAAAGAACCCTCACCAATAACTGACGTCAGACTCCACATCCTTTTGGGCTGGAAGCCACCATATCTGTGGGATGTTATTTTGACAGCCAATATAGGTTAAGGTACTTTTATCAGACATAACTTTGGCATTATTCACCATGCTACTCCAGTTATTTTCAAAAACATATTTCCACTAGTCTATAAAAATAATAATCCACAACATAAAATAAACATTTCAGTCATGACAGGAAATTAATTTGGAGATACATTTTCAAAATTATTTTCTCCATTTTTTATATATATTAATCAACATTTTTCTTTCATTTATTTGTAAACTAAATTTTTGTTTATGTACATAAGAATGGATTTGGTTATGACCACTTGATTCACTCATAACTTGACCCACTACATCTCTTTTCATCTCTAGTCTATTCTCACTGATGTCATTGTCTCCCATCTACCATCATTTTTCTATAAGAACACACACACACACACATGTGTGTGTGTATAATGTATATAATTATAATGTATAATGTATATATTATATATGTAAAAACATTATTTTTCTATCTGAGTGTGGTATGTTTATCTTAGCATGGTGCTCTATAGCGCTGTTTATTTTCTCTTTAAATTTACATTGTTTCCTTTTTTGTGGGTGAATAAAGCTCCATGTTTTGTTCCCCAACAAGTACCCTACAAACTTTTTAACAGCTTTCTGTGTGTTGTGTACTTGTTTTTTTTCGTAGAAAAGAAATGGAGAATATGTATATCATAAAAAAGGAAATAAACCTAAAATGGCCAAAAGTGTTATCAATGGAGTATGAAGATGGCATTCTACATTCTTGCCAGTTAATAGAACCTCTTCTGTAGGAAGTACTTACCCTACTCTATGTCCCCTCTGATCACCAAGCTTAATCACTTATTCTACAATGAGCCACAGCCAACCCACAGTCATTAAACTGAGTAGGAAGCAACTGAGAAGCAGGACTTTGTTCTTATGGGATAAGTTCCTAAACGATAACTGAAAATGTAGCCTACAAGTAGTCCAGTAAACTAGACCAATTATGGGCACGTTAAAAATTATATTACTAGGACTCTTCTTATTGGCCTTAGAGAACAATTCAGCGTTTTTAAAGGCATTCAAGATATTTTCCTTTTTTTGAGTTTATTTATTATTGTCGTTTGGCCAATTATATTGAAGGGAGAAATTCAAATAAATAGTTTAAAAAATAATGTGTTTTTTCAGAGTACTAACTGTATCATCATCATATGTGTAAACATCTTCTCACCTCAGATAGGGAATGAATAACAGACCAAGTTTTGGTCTGTCCAATTTGGTTAGCAAAATGTGCTTATCAGGGCTAGTAATAGGAGTGTGGGTGAGGGGCTACGGTCAGAAACAGTAATGACTCAAAAGACAACTACATCACTGAAGACCACCCCATCATGGGTGACTGCTCATGAAAGTTGAACACTAGTACACTTAGGCAAGTTAACAAACTTCAAAAGACTCCTCTGGATACTTGTGCTTCTTTTAGGAGGCTCAACTAGTTTCAGCTTCTTCTAAAAGGCTGAGTTTATCATAGAGGTTCACTGAGAAATCAGTTCTGTACCAATACCAGGCAGTTTTTATCACCGTTGCTCTATAGTACAACTTTAGGTCATGCGTGGTAATTCCTCTTGATGTTCTTTTACTGTCCACAGTTGTTTTTGCTATACTGGGTTTTGTATTTTTCCATATGAAGTTGAGAATTGCTCTTTCAAGTTTATGAAACTGGAAATAGTTCTAGCTCAAGACTCAACTATACCACTCCTGAGCATACACCCAAAAGGTGCTCCGACATCCCACAGAATCACTTGTTCAACTCTGCTCATATCAGCTTTATTCATAATCGCCAGAAATCAGAAACAACATAGATATTCCACAACTGAAGAATGGAAAAAGAAAATGTGGTATGTCTACACAATGGAATACTATTCAGCTATTAAAAACCAAGATATCATGAATTTTGCAGGCAAATGGATGAAACTTGAGAATAGCATCCTGAGTGTGGTAACCCAGTCCCAAAAGGACATTCATGGTATGTACTCACTTATAGGTGGATATTGGCCATAAAATACAGGTCTCATGCTATACTCCACAGACACGAAGAAGCTAAACAAGAAGTAAGTCCCAAGTGAGCAAGCTTGAATCTCACTTAGAAGGGGGAAAATAATCCTAAGGACCAGATGGAATGGGAAACTTGGAAGGAGATTGGGGAGGGAATGAGTGGGTTAGGATCAGGTATATGAAAGGACAGGAGAGATAGTCATGAGAAGAAGTTGAAATCTGCAACTGACAGAGGTAAGGAGGTAGGGGGACATCTCCAGGACAAGAGAGACCTGGGATAAGAGAGGCGCCCAAGAAGCAATGATGGGTGTCCTCACTACATGGGAGATATGGAACCTGAAGAGGCTACCTCCTATAGCTAGACAGGAACCCAAGTGGACTGATAGAGATACCAATCCACCCACAAAACTTTCAACCCCAAGTTTTTCCTGCATACAAGAAATGTAGGCATAAGGAGCAGAGACTGCGGAAATTTCTAACCAATAACCAGTCCAGCTTGAGACACATCCCATGTATAAACATCCATCCCTAACATTATTAATGATATTCTGTTATACTTACAGACAGGGTCATGCTGTCTTCTCAAAGCTTTACCAGCCACTGACTCAGAGAGATATAGATATGTATAGCCGAACAGTGGATGGATCTTCGGGACTCTTATGGAAAAATAGGATCTGAAGTCTTAAAGGAGATAGGATCTCCATAAGAAGACAAAAAGAGTTAGATCTTCTGAACCTGGGGGCTCCAGGATTCTGAACCACCAAAGAACATATCCGGGTTGGACCTAGGCCTCCCCTGCTCACATATAGCAAATGCGCACTTTGTTCTACATGTGGGTCCCAAACAAATGGAATGGGGATTATTCCAAAAGCTGTTGCCTGTTCTTGGGATATGTTCTGCTAGCTGGTCTGCCTGGATTATTTTCTGTGAAAGAGATATTTTCAAATAAGGTCAGCGTGGGAGAGATTAACCACAAAGCAGTTTCTTGTTTCCCTGAGGTGCGTGTGTATATATGTGTGTGTGTGTGTGTGTGTGTGTGTGTGTGTGTGTGTGTGTGTGTGTGAAGTAGGGAAATCATAAGAAATTCCATTTTAATGGACTCAGGGAGCAGATTTTAAAGAAAAAATGTATTACTGAACCTTGAAATCATGTTTAGTTGTTGTTTGTTAGTTTTTCTTTCTGGCAAACATTTATTTCTTATCACCCCACAATGCCAGTTGGACAGGCAGTACCTTTCCTTGACTTAATTGCATGAATTTCAATGAGTTTTTGTTAATAAGGTAAGCATATTGCAAAGTCTAATCAAATTATTCAGTATCTTGCTTTTTATTTATCAAATAAAAGATCATGTATGTTAGATACAATTAATTTATGGAAAAGCACCTAAACATCTACTGCTTGATTTTTCTCTAGCACATTAATCTTCCTATTAATCATTGTTGCCTTTTCATGTGTTCAGACTCTTTCAGCTTATCCCACATTCAAAAAAACATAAAAAAATGCTCGCTGAAATGCATGCAATCACAAATTAATACTTCATCCCAAAGAAGGAAACTTTTCAGACTTCAGATAAAGCAGCATGTTATGTAATATCTTCCATTGGATATCATCTTTTTATTCTTAGAATTCACAGTCACATATGGAGACATCACTACCCTGTTCATTAAAGTTCCTGCTGTGCTTGAAGACTACTTTCCAGCAGCCCAGTGACTGCTGTGAGAAGTCCAGGGCTCCCAAACTCTCAACTGTGCTCATTTAAGAGGAAAAATACTTATGTGTCTCATTTCTGCCATCTCCCAACGGTCCCACTGCTGTTAAAATATAGAAAGATACAAAGTGAAAGGAACTTACAAATTAAAGTTGAGTTTCCTGATAACCGTCACTGTCAGAGCAGGTGTATCATATCTCCCACATGACAGGTGGTCAGTTCTGCTTAAATAACCACTGATCTGGACAGCTCCAGAATCTATGATCCAACCTTCAGACCCAGGACTGAAGAAAGCAGGGTTCCTATGTCCACCTCAGAATTTCACATTGAATTCTCTCTCTCTCTCTCTCTCTCTCTCTCTCTCTCTCTCTCTCTCTCTCTCACACACACACACACACACACACACACACACATACACACACACACTCACATGCATGCATACATACATATGTTTTATGAACATATACATATATTATGCTTTATTAAAAGATGAATCTGACTTATCCATTTAAATGTCTCTTCTGACTTTTTGGTGATTAAGACAGAATTAACAGAATGAGTTAATAGGCTAACATGGCTATAACCAAGTAAATCTTACCCTTCTTTTCTAGAGAAACTTCTCACCAGGACCTGAAAGGCTGAATTGTTAATAAGTGAATATGAATTCAAGGAAACCAGTTTCAAATGAAAAATGTATTTGTATCCTTCCCTTAGATTAAAACCATTTTAAACTTTGATTCCTTTGATATTTGATAACAAATATATTAATTCTTCTCATTAGTGGAAGAACATACAGAGTTATTGGCAAACTTCCGAAGCATTTGGAAAAGTGAGAATTTCTTCTTTGTACTAATTACGTATAATGGTAATTAATGGTCTGGGACTTGTGTGATTAAGTAGATTTCATACATATATTGTTTTGTAAGCCAATACACTTGAGTATTTCCAGTTACTAAACATATCTACTTGCTTAATTCATATCGACCCCATTTCTTTTGAATACGAATTTCAAGTGTTTGAAGTTCTACGGAGCTTATCTGTTATATCCTCATTCCAATTCACAAAACAAGCCACTTCAAGGTAATTAACTGTGATAACCTATTTCGCATGAAGTTATAAGTGAATAAAGAGAAAATAAGTTTCTGAAACTATTCTGAATTTTTAAGCCTCTAAACTGGAGCACATGTGTTCATTATCCAACCCTGCATATCATTTATTTTCAGTAGATATATCAAAATTAGATAAATATTTGAGAAAAGTTAGTCATTAAAATTAGTAGAATGAAAAAACTACAAAGAATTCAAAGATAACCAAAATGATCATGCTTTTATTGCTTTTACTGTAGTAAATTGTCAGCTAAAAGTCACCGATCATTTCTTTTGTATTAAAACTGCTTCAAATGGCAATAGAAATATCAAAATAAAGAAATTAATCTAATAAAATAAATCCACTAAAACCTTCAGCTTTTTCTTACATGACAATTTACTTTATATTTCTATTTTATAATCTTGATTCTTAGTATGTTGAATACTTATTGATGATACCCTCCAGCTATATATTAATTTAGTTTGGAAATTCCAATTGATTGACATCCCTGATATTAGAAAAAGGAAAACACAACTTCTTAGTTTTGAACTGACTGTAAACATAAGCTGGTATTTTACAGTGGTCACAAGATTGAGGTTAAAGAGAGCAACTCATGCTGTATATGTGTTGGGGGCCTCATATCAGATGGTGTATGCTGCCCAGTTGTTGGCCCCATGTCTGAGAGATCTCAGGGATCTAGGTTAATTAAGACTGCTGGTCTTCCTATGGGTTTATTCTCTTTCTCAGCTTCTTCCAGCTTTTCCCTAATTCAACCACAGTGGTTCCTGATTTCAGTCATTTGGTTGGGTGTATCTGCATCTGACTCTTTCAGCTGTTTATTGGGCCACTTGGAGGGCAGCCATGCTAGGCTCCTGTCTCTAAGCACAGGCTGTTTTCTGTAAGTATACCATAGCATCAGTAATAGTGTCAGGCCTTTGAGCCTCCCCTTGAAATGGATCCCACTTTGGGCCTGTCACTGGACCTCCTTTCCCTCAGGCTTTTCTCCATTTGTTTCACTGTAGTTCTTTTAGACAGGAACAATCCTAAGTTAGAGGCTTGGACAGGTCAAACCCCCCCATCCCTCCACTTGATGTCCTCTCTTTCTACTAAAGGTGGATTCTACAAGTTCCCCCTCCCCACTGTAGAGCACTCATCTGATATCCTTCCCTTTGACTCCTGAGAGTCTCTCACCTCCTAGGTCTCTGGAACACAGAGTCACCCTACCACCTACCTCCTGAGGTTGCCTGTTTCCATTCTTTTGGCTAGCCCTCAGGGCTTCAGTTCTGCCCCCTTCCTCACTTCCTGAGCATATTCTTCTTTTCCTCCACCATTCCCTCACCCACTCAGGTGCCTCCCTCACTTTGGCACCATGACTTTCTTCTCCTTCCCAAGTGGGACTGAGTCATCTTCACTTGGGCCCTTCAGCTTGTTAACCTCGGTTTCTGTGGATTGTGTTCTGGGTATTGTGTACATTTTTTGGCTAATGTCCAATTATTAGTCAGTACATACCATGCATGTACTTTTGGGTCTGAGTTATCTCAGTCAGGATGATATTTTCTAGTTCCATTCTTTTACCTGCAAAGTTCCTGATGTCCTTGTTCTTAATAGCAGAGGAGTAGTATTCCATTGTGTAAATGAATGTTATTTTCTCTATTCATTCTTTCATTGGTGGTTTTCCAGCTTCTGGCTATCACAAATAAGGCCAGTCTGGCCTCAGTGAAAGAAAACACTCATAACTTTCAAGAGATTTGAGGTCCCAGGAATGGGGAGGTCTGGTGGGGTGGCGGTGATAATGAGGACATTCTCTTGGATACAGGGGAGTAGTTATGGGATGACGAACAGTCAGAAGGTGGACCTGGAGCAGGATAATGACTGAACTGTAAAAAAGATTAAACAACAACAACAATAACAACAACAATTTAAAAAGCAAACCAATCATAATGGCCAGCCGTGTACTAAAGTTTCATTGAACTACCTTTGGATATCAGCACATTTTTCTTGAACCAGGGATGTCAAACTTTCTGTAAAATTGCAGGTAAGTTAAGTAACATATACCAACCTAAAATGACACCCTTTTTTCTCTTTATTTGTTCCTTATTGGCCATTGAACTTAGAACAGTGCTAACTTAGAACAGTGATATAGCAGACAACAGTAGGATATTTCACTGTCCGTGCAGAAAAGGCAGATTACAGGATTACATCAAATTCTTCTGGATTTAACAGAAGTAAGGAGAAATGAATATTTTGAAACAAATCTTTGTAAATTTGATTTACTTCCTCTTTCAAATATTAGATCAAGCTCTTTGAGGAAAAAAAAGAAATCTGACTGATGGCATAAGTACAGTTGTCCAAACTAAAAAATATTTGTTGAGATTTTGGATGAATATTTTGTCTTCCCTTTACTGTTAGATATGGAATTTGTACCTACTACCTTCTTCACAGTAAATACTTTTATTATTTTTTATTGGATATATTTCTTTATTTACATCTCAAATGTTATTCTGTTTCCCGGTTTCCTGTCCATAAGCCTCCTATCCCCTCCCCTTCTGCCTTCCACAGAAGGGTTTTCCCATACCCATCCAACTCTATATATATATGGGCCACATGTGGGGCAGGCTCTGAATGGCCATTAACCTCAGTTGCTGCTCTAAACTTTGCTTACATATCTCCTCCCATGGATACTTTTGTTCCCCATTTTAAGAAGGAGTGAAGCATCCACATTTTGGTCATTCTTCTTGAGCTTCATGTGCTCTATGGATTCCATCTTGGATAGTTCGAGTTTTGGGGCTAATATCCAATTATCAGTGAGTGCATACCATGTGTGTATTTCTGTGATTGGGTTACATTACTTAGGATGATATTTTCTAGTTCCATCCACTTGCCTATGAATTTCATGAAGTCATTGTTTTTGATAAGTGAGTAGTACTCCATTGTGTAGATGTACCACATTTTCTGAATCCATTTCTCTGTTGAAGGGCAACTGGGTTCTTTCCAGCTTCTGACTTTTACAAATAAGGCTGCTCTGAGCATAGTGGAGCATGTGTCTTTGTTGTATGTTGGAGCATCTTTTGGGTACATAACCAAGAGAGGTATAGCTGGGACCTCAGGTAGTGTAATGTCCAATTTTCTAAGGAACCTCCAGACTATTTTCTAGAGTGGTTGTACCAGTTTGCAACTCCACAAGCAATGGAGGCATGTTCACGTTTCTCCACATCCTTGCCAGCATCTGTTGTCACCTGAGTTTTTGATCTTAGCCATTCTGACTGGTGTGAGTTGGAATCTCAGGGTTGTTTTGATTTGCATTTCCCTGATGACTAATGATGTTGAACATTAATTTAGGTGTTTCTCAGCTATTTGATATTCCTCAGCTGAGAGTTCTTTGTTTAGCTCTGTACCCCATTTTTAATAGGGTTATTTGGCTCTCTGGAGTCTCACTTCTTGATTTCTTTGTATATTTTGGATATTAGCCCTCTATCAGATGTAGGACTGGTAAAGATCTTTTCCCAACCTCTTGGTTGGTGCTTTATCCTAATGACAGTGTCTTTTGCCTTTCAGAAGCTTTGCAGTTTTATGAGGTCCCATTTGTCGATCCTTGATCTTAGAGCACAAGCCATTGGTGTTTTGCTCAGGAAATTTTCCCCATTGCCCATGTGTTCGAGACTCTTCCCCACTTTTTCTTCTATTAGTTTGAGTGCATCTGGTTTGATGTGGAAGTCCTAGATCCACTGGGACTTAAGCTTTTTACAGGGTGATAAGAGTGGATCGATCTGCATTCTTCTACATTGTAACCTCCAGTTGCACCAGCACCATTTGTTGTAAATGCTATCTTTTTTCCATTGGATATCTTTAGATCCTTTGTCAAAGATCAAGTGTTCATAGGTGTGTGGATTCATTTTTGTGTACTCAGTTCTATTCCACTGATCTATCTGCCTGTCTCTGTACCAATACCATAGAGTTTTTTTTAAATCACTATTGCTCTGTAATACAGCTTTAGGTCAGGGATGGTGATTCGCCCCATGAAGTTCTTTCAATGTTGAATACAGTTTTTGTTATCCTGGGTTTTTTGTTATTCCTAATGAATTTGCAAATTGCTCTTCTATCTCTATGAAGGATTGAGTTGGAGTTTTGATGGGGATTACATTGAGTCTGTAGATAGTAAATCTTAAGGTAATGATATAATTCTTTCTTCTGAAAAAGTTTTAATCCTTGAAAAAATCTCATTTAATAGTGATATAAATACAGATTTTTTTAGTTATTCAGGCCCAAAATAATGACCTGAAATTTTTAAATGCCTACTTCAATATCTCAGCATGAATTCTCTTGTGTGTAAGTGATTTTGTCAATTTGAACTTGAATTGATACTGAGTGAGTAATTGCAGATACACTGCTTGGAATTCTAACATTAAATGAAACTTTAATATCATTGAAAAAATACTTTAACACAAAATATTGCCAGTTGGGAGAAGTGAATCAGGAAATACATGAAATTTGTTGCTGGCATACAGCAGAATTTGGACTTTCCTTCCTTGGGATTTTGTTTAATATTGTTCCAACTGGAGGCATGATTGAGCTGGAAGCATCCAGAGAGGATGGCGGCTCTGCAGGCATCCACCAACTTGCTAACAGGCTTTGTAGGTGTTTGTTTGTTTTTGTGATTGTATTTTGCAGTTTAGGATGCTCATCCAGCATCGGCTTTGGACAGCTGGCAATTGCAAGTAAATGTATTTAAAGTCCGTGTGCCTGTTCTCCTCATATAGACATGCTTTATCTGGACAAATAAAAGCTGGAGATGGAAGCAGGATGCAAGAATATGGGGATTTTAAAGAGAAGGCTTCATCAGACACGCTTGAATAGACTTGGCCAGTGCTTAATAGAGAACTAAATGAGCTCGCTTGCAGTGATGGAGGCACACTGAATCATATGCAAGCAGTTTATTATGGGAGGAGACAGTACCTAGCCATGTGCTTATTATACACATACAAGTTGAAAAGCATTTAAGTTATCCAGACCAAACAAAATGATTTAAAATTTAAACATGTTTGCTTTAAAAATCCAAGTATGTGCATTCAGATGTATGAGACTATGATTCCTTCAATCCAAAAATAAAGGAATAAAGAAACAAAATAAAAAAAACAAAAAACAAAAAACCAAACCAATAAAAGTCCACAGTTACCCCAGATCTCTTTAGTTAAGTTGTATTGGGTGTATATAGGATGTATACAATTACATTAGGTCTTTTCACTTAGTGCAGGTGGACTCATTATGTTTTTAAGGTGCAGCTATAACTGACACTATTTAAACAGGAACAATGATAGAAATTGTTCATATAGAAAGTTGAGAATTTTTCTTTCTCTGATGGGTAGTAACAAGGTTTAAAGCAACTACAGAGACAATAGGAAAAAAATTTTGGTCAGCAATAAGGAGGAAGATCCTAACAGCTACAGTATTATTACTATTATTTTATTTTTTTTAAAGATATACTAGCAGTTACCACAATGGACACCACGTTGGAAGCACCATTCTGACCCTAAAATCCCGTATGTAGGTTCAAAACCAGCAGGAATGGGAACAGTCCTAGTCCAAGAAAGTTACTAAGCTAACGGCTTGAAATCTACTAGACTTGATGTTTGGTAGTTCTGCTTCATGATAATTGAAGTATGCCAATCAAAATGTGTGTGTGTGTGTGTGTGTGTGTGTGTGTGTGTGTGTGTGTGTGTGTGAGTGTGTGCATAAAAGCCCTACCTAACAGTGTTCTTGACTCACTTCTTTTTTTTTTTTTTTCGGAGCTGGGGATGGGACCGAAACCAGGGCCTTGCATTTGCTAGGCAAGTGCTTTACCGCTGAGCTAAATCCCCAACCCCCTTGACTCACTTCTTAAGCACTTACCAATCCACTGAGTTGGCAATCAAGACTGACTATGACAGGAAGTATTTTATGAAACTGTCAAGCCAGGGTAAGAATTTTTAGGTGTGTGGACAAAAGTAGTACAATTCAACAATGTGTATCTTTACACAAAAGGCTGCAGAGTAAAGTGACTTGTGTTAACTCAAAATCTAGGATTGCAAGGCACCCATGAAACCTACTAAATACGTGGAATAAACCAAAGTATGAAGTCTGGAGTCGAAGTCCTGGAATGGTACTGACACATACCAGCATCTGATAGTAAGGAGGCCAAATGTATTTTGAGAAAATTGAGACAACCAAGAAACCATAATTTTGGGTGATGTGATATTTTAATCATAAGGAAATTGTGAATTTTGGTTTCGTTGTTGTTGTTTTTGTTGTTGTTGTTGTTGTTTTTCCAATCCCCCAAATTCATATTCCAGGAATAAAGAAATGGAAGGCAACAGTAAAATCCACAGCTTCCAGTGAAACTTCTTTTAAAACTCATTTAACTTATGACATCAAGATTACAAAGAAAAGAATAAGCCAGTATGATGTTGGAAATGCTCTAACTTCGGTGATAAGGCCCGGGATCCTGAGGCAATGACCATTTCTAGAGTATCAGAATTCGAGCTCAATAGGTTCTTATTCAATTGAGATGAATTATCACTGAAAGTTTGAAACTGCTTTCTGATGTATCCTTTGAAAGTCTGTCTTGTTTCTATTCCTCCAGGTATCTTTCAATTAAGTAATCTATTCTAAATTATTCACATGGGTACACTGAGATACTCTAAATATATCTTAGTCAAAACAAATTCTTAAATTGCATAAGCAACAATGAAAATGATCAGTTGTATATCACTTTTGTTTCTATTTCAAAGCGTTTCAATTTTATACTCAGTTACATAATTTATTTGAGTTAAATTATCCATTTCCCGATTCACCCAACTTAGTGTTGTTTTAACAAGGATGTGGAATTATTCTATCATTTCATAATCTGCCAAATGTCATTACTCTTGAGGATGTGATGAATAAACTTATTTTTATTACTACGATACATCATTCTTGAAAACAATCTTTAAATCCATTTTTGGATTTAACAATAATAATAATCTAAAACTTAAGCCTACTATATACTGAAAATTATTTGAATTTTAGGAATTATACTAGTGCATATTTGACATGTTATTGATAATCAAGTAATACACTGATTCATTTCATAAAATGCTCTGTTTCTATATAGGATTGTTATATATATATATATATGCATTTACACGTGGATATATATTTATATATCACAAACTTGGATATTTTCATCACTTTTCTTAATTTTAATTTGTTGTTCATAATTTTACACAGGCAAATATGGACATTTATCTGTTTGTTTGTTTGTTTGTTTGTTTGTATCTGTGGGATATTGAACCAAGGGTTCATATACCACTGAGCTATGTTAAAAACTCTTAATTTTTTTAAATTGAAAACTGATGTTTTCATATAATATATTCTTATTATGCTTTCCCTCTCCAAACTTCTCTCTAATCTTCCCACAAACACACACCTTTTCATCATATGTTAGAGTATAATCATGAATATAAATAATATTATAATCAATACAATAATTAGTATTAATATTAATAGAAATAAAAACAAACAAACCAGAACAGGACAAAATAAATGAATATGAATAAGCAAGTCAAAGAAACACATGATAAAGATAATACTACACCAAACCTCTTAGTGTCACAAAATTATCAGTTGTAACATATACATCCAGTCTAACTTTTCCCAAATATAAATGAGGGGGAAAAAATACCTGCAGATATGCTAATTAGGTTGTTAACCAAATTAGTGACAGTGTTTTATGGAAGGATTTAGTTTTCTGTGCCTTGACAAATGTGTTCCACAACATTTTTAAAACAAAATTTTAAAAGCATTTGTTTCTGAAATTCATCCATCTTTTCTTGCCCCTGAGAGCTTTCTGTGAAGTCTAGTCAACATCCTCCTCCTTCATTGTTTGCATTTGAGTAGTTATTGATCATAGAAATAAAATATGTTATCAGAATTGAAAGTCTCATTTCATCTCAAATCCAATGCCTCTAGTATTATAGCAGAAAACATCAATTAAAATTGAAAGCATTTAAATAATATCTTAAGGATTGAAGGAATTTTCTCATTTGAGTAATGTGAGTGAGCCCTATGGAAATTATGGAGAAATATAGTTTATTGATTTTACAAACAGTTTACTCTATAATAATTATAATAGTATAGTTGTAAAAAGTTTTATTCACTTACAAAATAAATGGAAAGCAAAATTAGAGATTCATTTGAGGAGTATCACATTTCTGCCATGGTTCATATGTACTGTGTCATAAAACAAATATGAAAATTTAAAAATTGTAATACTCATTGATCCTTCAGCAAACACCAAGACAAGGCTCTGGTACTTCTATGCTAAAATTAATGAAGTCAAGTCTTAACAGTGCAAGCTACCTGTTAACATAGGAACAAAGTGCTATGGAAACTCAAAAAGGACACAAAGAGCTACTAGTAGCAGAAAGGAAGAGGAATGTGGTAGGTATTCATCTCTACAAGAAGTTTTAGAGCAGAAAAAGACAAATGGTGAGACATAGGTATTCCAGAAACTACAGAAACATGGTGAGAGAAAACATTTGAGTTAATAAAAGATCTAATATCATACACAGAGGAAGGTATATTTCAATTTATTACAAAATACTTTCCAGAAAGCAATTACAAGATCAACTACAGTTAATATAACCATAGCTCATGTACCATGTAGCTCTAGATAACTAAGTTGAAAGATGTGTAGCATTTTCTGAACTGCCTGACTAAATTAAACCCAGGGTGAAAAACTACATAGATTCAACTATAATTCAGCCTGATTTAGCCATGTTGTTGTATTTAAAGTCTCTGACTAGACTTAATGCCTAAAGTGAAGGTAGGCATTTTTCTCTTCTTTTCTTAACTTTGTTCAACTCAGGTTTATTCTTCAACATGAGGAGATGATTAAGATTGGCACCTCATAGCCTTGGCAAGGTTAGCATGGGTGCCATTTTGCTGTGTGTCGAAATCCTTTCAGAAAAAATAACCTGCTGGGTGTGGACAGATATTAAAATTCATATCTTCACTGCTGAGCCAAGTTCCTACTCAGTATGGTGGTAGGGGACATCAAGGAACCTTAATCATTCACTTACCCTTTATATTACTATCCTAAATTTTTAGCTAGTTTAGTGTGTGACTTCTAGGATTGGGGTATCAGATCATTTTCTTTTTCATTCCTCTAATTACCTCTTTGATTGTAGTATTTTATGTGAAAATTGTTTTTATTGTCCTCATATGAACCTATGGAAGCATTATTTATGGTTGTTTAAAGAAAGGGAATGTGCTTTGTGCATTCAGGAATATGTTTTGCAAATTCTGCACTGATATGATTCACAGCTTTGAGTATTCCTGGTGATGAAGAAATTATATTGAGTATAATTTTAGGAAACTACTTGCAGCTTTTGGCATGTGATGCAACAGAGCTCTGGGATGAACCTAATTGGCAATTCGTGTTTGTTATGGCTTTCCAGGTGGCTATGTATTTAAGTGTTCTGACTCTCACAAAGCTTCACTCACATTGTATCTTTAGCAAACCTGCCTATTCTACATGGCAGTGGGAAAAAGGTGCCGAAACTTATATAGGGCATTTCCACTTCTCAAAAGACAGAATGCAGATGTTTCATTGGGAGATGGCATGCGACTTTTTCCTTTAACTCATCATTTCTGATCTCTATAACTGGAAAATTTACTAAACCTTTAATTCAATTTTCGTAATATACAAATGTGTTATTTTAACAAGGCCTCACACATAGATATAGTTTTATACATTTTTGGTGACTTTTAACATATGTTGACACTCTCTACCACATAATTACACCTCAGTAATTACTAGAATGTTTTGATATATTACAACCATCAATATGCTTAAGATCTGAAACGAAATGCTGAAAATGCTGGTATATGTGCTAAAAATAAGAAATGAGTATGGCACCAACATATCTATTCATTTTCTTTTTCTTCTGCAAAGCCAACTTACTTTTAGTACTTATCATTTTTCAGCAAAGGACTATGTTCTTTCTGAGGTCCACCAGGAAAATTGACAAATTCCATTCATTGACTTTTTTGGAAATAAAGTCAATTTCAGGTAAGAATGAAAATTTTCTTTACTCTTTTCCTCAAAATATAGTTGATAATTTTTAAGTTACTTTTTTGAAGAAGAAATCGTGAACATATTAGTAAGTTGATACACCATTTCTAATCCACTAAATAGACTAGGAATTGTACTGAAATATTATTTTAAAGACAGGTGGAAAACATTTGCTCTGTTGCCATTAGGGCTATTAATTTTGATATCATTTTGTCATATTATATGGACTATCCATAACTTAGTTTAATTCATTAAGCTAACATTAATTTCATCTTAGCAGTCCATGATTGATTAATAAACTTAGAAATAGATAGCTTGCATTTGTTTGTGTAAACTTGTAAATCTCTTTGAGTGCTTAAGCATTGAACAGTTAAATACAGTTAAATGTTTGGCAGAAAGTTGGCAGGCGTCATTTAAACAACCACTTATTTATGTATGTTTCCAGTTGGAATTATAGTGTCTTGCATTGAATGATATTGATTGTGTCAATAGGGTAACTAACTTGAGCTTGCATAAATATCCCACCTCACACACAGAACTGCTTACTGCTAGGTCATTCATCACTGTTCAGATAGTTTGAGTATCTAAGATCATGTTTTATTTTTATGAATGGAGAGTGCTCTATATTAATGAGAACAGATAGAAGCAGAAACTGTCAGGGATTTTGGAGGAGTCACTAGCAAAACAATTTAGACATTCCCCTCAAAAGAATATGTTGCAAGCACAAATATAATGTAACAATTTTGGGAAGTAGTGGCTACTTAGAAAATTGCTAAATCCTAAGTCTCCATCTGATGAATGGAAGAGCCCATGGGGTTGTGAGTTCAGTTCCTGCTCTTGTCCAGGGACTAGTCTTTAGTCCTTGATGATGATGATGATGATGATGATGATGATGATGATGATGATGATGATTATATCCAGATCTCAGAACCTTTAGCAAATAAATTTATTCTTAAAATAAGTTATACTCAAATGTTATCTTATAGTAGCAAGAAATGTACTATGATGATTCTAAATAAGAATTAACCAAGTTGTTATAGATATCATAGTTAAGATGATATATTAGGCATGGAGTGATGAGTTAGCAGTTAAGAGTATAAACTACTCTGTCAGAAGACATGAGTTTGGTTGCGAGAATCCCATTAGTTTGCTCACAACTTCTACTCAGGAAATCCAACAGACACCCTCTTCTGGATTTGCAGATAATTACACTCATGTGAACATACCTATAAGCAGAAGCAAATTTGCATAATTAGAATGAAGAATAAATCCTTAAAAATATATTTCTATTGGATTTTTTATTTACATTTCAAATATTATCCCCTTTCCTGGTTTTCTGTCCATAAACTCCCTATCCCATCCATCCTCCCCATTCTTCCTTAGGGTGTTCTCCCACCTAACAACCCAAACCTTCCTGCCAGCACTGCTGACATTCCTTTACACCAGTGGGTCGAGCCTTCATAGGACCAAGGGCTTCTCTTCCCACTGGTGCCCAAAAGCCATCCTCAGCTACATATGCAGTTGTAGCCATGAGTCTCTCCACGTGTACTCTTTGGATGGTGGTTTAGTCCCTGGGTAATTTGGTTCATTGGTATTGTTGTTCTTATGGAGTTGCAAGCCCCTTCAGCTCCTTCAATCCATTCTCTAACTTCCAATGGGGACCCCGTTCTCAGTTGAATGGTTGGCTGCGAGAATACATCTCTATATTTTTCATGCTCTGGCAGAACCTCTCAGGAAACAGCTATATCAGGCTCCTGTCAGCATGCACTTTTGGCATCAGCAATATTGTGTGGGTTTGGTGGAGATATATATATATATATATATATATATATATATATATATATATATATATATATATGTGCGTATATATATATGGGCTGGATCCCCAGGTGGGGCAGGCTCTGAATAGCCATTTCTCCAGTTTCTGCTTGAAACTTTATCTCCATATCTCCTCCAATGAATATTTTTGTTCCCCCTTTTAAGAAGGACTAAAGTGTCTGAATTTCAGTCATCCTTCTTGAGCTTCACGTGGTCTGTGGGTTGTATCATTGGGTAATCCAAACTTTTAGGGTAATATTCATTTATCACTGAGTGCATATCATGTGTGTGTGTGTGTGTGTGTGTGTGTGTGTGTGTGTGTGTGTGTGTGTGTATTGTGATTGGGTTACCTCACTCAGGATGAAATTTTCTAGTTCTATTATTTGTCTATGAATTTCATGAAGTCATTTTTAATAGCTGAGTAGTACTCCATTTTGTAAATGTATTTTCATTTTCTGTATCCATACTTCATTTGAGGGACATATGGGTTATTTCCAGCTTCTGAATATTATAAATAAGGCTGCTATGAACGTAGTGGACCTGTGTCCTTGTTATATGTTGGAACATCCTGTGGGTATATGCCCAGGAAAGGTATAGCTGGGTCATAAGTTAGTGCAATGTTCAATTTTCTGAGGAACTTCCAGACTGATTTCCAGAGTGGTTTTCCAGCTTGCCATCCCACCAACAATGGAGGAGTGTTTCTCTTTCTCCACATCCTCACCAACATCTGCTGTCACCTGAGTTTTTTATCTTAGCCATTCTAATTGGTTTGAGGTGGTATCTTAGGGTTGTTTTGATTTGTATTTCCTTGATGAATAAAGATATTTAACATTTCTTTAAATGCTTTTCATTTATTTGGTATTCCTCAGTTAAGAATTCTTTATTTAGCTCTGTACCACAATTTCTAATAATTTGATTCTCTGGAGTCTAACTTCTTGAGTTTTTTTTTTATATTTTGGATATTAATCCTCTGTCAGATGTAAGATTGGTAAAGATCTTTCCCCAATCTGTTGGTTGCCACTTTCTCCTAATGACAGTATCCTTTGCCTTACAGAAGGTTTGCAATTTTATGAAGTTCCATTTGTCGATTCTTGATCTTAGAGCATAAGCCGTTGGTGTTCTGTTAAGGAAATTTCCCCCTGTGCCCATGTATTCAAGGCTCTTCCTCACTTTTTCTTCTATTAGTTTGAGTGTATCTGGTTTTATGTGGAGGTTTTTGATACATTTGGTCCTAAACTTTGTTCAGGGTGATCAAAAATGGGTTGATTTGCATTCTTCTACATGCTGACCCTTGTTGAATCAGCACCATTTGTTGAAAATGCTATCTTTTTTCACTGGATGGTTTTAGCTACTTTGCCAAAGATCAAGTGACCATGGGTGTGTGGGTTCATTTCTGCGTCTTCAGTTCTATTCCATTGAGCTACCTGCCTGTCTCTGTACCAATACCATACAGATTTTTATCACTATTGCTCTGTAATACAGTTTGAGGTCAGGGATGATGATTCCACCCAGAGGTGGTTTTATTGCTGAGGATAGTTAATAAATGATTTTTTTTCAGATTTGAAAGCTAATATACTCTTTCTCTTGCCTTATTGTTCCTGCTCTGTCCTCTTGCCCCTTCCCCCATCTCTTTTCACGTGCTCATGACTGGCTTCTACTTCTCTACTACTCTTTTCCCCCACCCCTCTCTCTGTGCTTTTCTCTGTCTCTACTACTATCTCAATTCCCCTCTTAATTCCCCGAATAAACTCTATTCTATAGTTAAAAATAAAACCTGAAAGCTAATATGTGTGTTACATATCACATAGAATCCAAATTATGTGATTTCCCAGATGAGCTAAGTCTAACTGTATTTGTATCATTTCTTCAACACAAAAATATTATATTTTCATCAAACAATATTTAATCCAAAGATATGTTTGAGAAAATTAGAGAACACATCATTGATTAAAATATATTTTAAAAGAAAATATTAATGAGTATGAATACTCATCTTCTATGTAGAAGTGAATATAAACACCCCATAGGATGTTGGACAGGTTTAAGTGAGAAAGTTTATGTCAGGTACTCAAGGACAAATCTTCATTTAGATTGTCATACTTGATCAGAGGAACATTGCGTTTCTAATTTACATTTTTTATCACTCAAATACTCCTTTGAGAAACAAATGATAAAACAACTGATACACTGAATGATCAACACTTATAATGTTTTGAATTTGAAATGCCCCTCACAGGCTCACGTTTCAAGCAATAGTTCCCTAAGGTCTCTTTTGATATTCTGCAGAAACTTTGAATTTGGGAGCCATCTGGTGGAAGCAGCTCACAGGCTGAGGCATTTGAAATTGAGAGTATCAGTCCTGAGTTCAGTTTCTCTTAGCATACTGTTCAACCATGCCATGATCATGTTCCTGATTGACTGATATCTTCTGAAACTGTGAGTCAAAAATAAACCCTTCCTCTCAGTTGCCTGTGCCAGGTATGGGGTCACTACAATAGGAAAATAAGTAATACAAACTTCTTTAGTTAGGTGGGGAAATAATGAGAAAGAGGTATTCCTGGATATCGTCTGAGGCCATGACTTTCCCACCATGGTGTTTACAATGAAAATGGCCCCCGTAGACTCATTTATAAGAAAGTTTGCTTCTCAGTGGTTGAACTGTTTAGGAAGGATTAGGGGGTATAGCTTTGTTGAATGAGGTATAGCACAGGTTCTGTGGTTTGAAATGTATATGGAAAACCCAATCTCACCCTCCCTCTTCCTTTTGCTTGAAGATCAGCATCTGCCACTGTTTTAGTAATAGGTCTGCCTTCCTGACATCATCCTTGTTGACATGATGGTCATAGACTAATCCTCTGAAATTGTGTGCAAGGTCCCAATTAGCTGTTTTCTTCAATAATCTTCCTCATGCAACATTGAGCTATTTTACCCAGCCTCTTTGTTCTCATAATGACAACTCTGAGACTTAATTATATATGAATAAATGCTTAGGGCATATGCTTTTGCTCATTCTCCAACTAGCTCATAACTTATATAACTCATTTATTCTAGTTTATGTCTTCCACATGGCAATTTACTTCTTCTCTTTCAAGTGTCAAGCTCTGCTGAGCCTAGGGCAAATCTTCTACCTCAGTCTAACTCTCAGAGTTCCAGTCTTCCTCTACCAGATATCCCACCTTCTATTTCCTGCTTCAGCTAACAGGCCATCAGAATTTTATTGATGGGTGATGTTTCCACACAGCAAGATATTCTCTCTACATTCTCAGTCATGGTATTTCTTTGTGGGGCTCTGGTGCAGGGGGCTTCCCATGGAGATCTTTGGCCTGGCTAGGTGCTCAGGTTCGGGTCAGGAGGAAAGAACTCAGACATGGAGGGAAACTGCTTCCACTGCCTCCACTGCTGCTTTTTCTCCTTTCTGTTGCTGTCACTTCAGTTGTCTTGGCTGGCCTGAGCCCTCAGGAAGTTGACTAGCCAGCAAGGGGTGCAGGGGAACTTCTGGCAGTGATTTTGGGAGAGCAGATCTCTTCCCCAAGCAGTGGTATTACAGCTCTTAGGACAGAAACTCTCAGACAATGGAATAATTCACTTTTAATTTGAACATGATTCTTAAATACAGTTTTTGGATGGGTGTTTGATAACAGGTACTTCCTATTGGTTTGGCCTGAGAGCTTGGGAACACCTCATCTACATATTTAGGGGCATGGTACTATTTCTTAATGGTCATATCCTCACCTGTGGAGGAGAGGCTTGGGGCATTGCCCTACATGACTGATCTGTCTCAAACCTTTCTACAGGGGTCTGTGGGGGACTGCAGCTACATAAGGCCTTGATCTCCTGGAAGACTGGGAATGTACATGCCATTCCTTTTAGGTTCTCCAGGGATTCAACTTATCTTGACCAGGAAGCAGGGTACCTTTCAAAACCTGCCACCCCATAGTTGCCCCTTTTACTCTTTTAAATGGGAGGTGTCATTTGTAGTGAAACTTTGGGGTGAGAATGAAGTATCAAAAGAAAACTCTAAACAGGCTGGGGGGGTAGCACAACTAATCTAGAGGGGTAATGAGGGTTGGGGGTGGGGGTTTGGAGGAAAAGGATCATTGAACCAAGTAATTGTTCCATGGGTTGTATAGCTTGAAAGTATTAACATTGGTATTCAACTACATTAGATTAATGTAACTGACATCATATTTTCCAGACTAACATTTAACCCCACATCTCTTCACAGCAATAGAACAGTAACAAAGGCATCTGGATTGAAATATTTTGTTATGTGACTTTTTCTGAGTATAGATGAACAAGTGTCTGCTTACTCCAGAGAGGGTCAAAGAAACAGTTGCATCTACTGAGACAACTATTCGGTCCAGCTGAGGAGGCACCCGCCTCCTCCACTCTCACTCCCCAAGATCCATCCTTTTTCTTGCTTGTTTCCTACCTGAGCCAGATCATCAGTCCTGTACCCTCCCATACACCAGAGAGAGTCTGCCTAGGCCCTCAGGGACACAACCTGCCTGGCTCCTAGGAGGTCACCTGTAACCAGGGACATAGAAAGCCTGTTCTAACCAGAGACATAAGAGGCCATTCGTAACCAAAAACAGCCCAGACTACCTCCAAGGAGGCCAGAGCTAGAAAGAAATAGCCAGGCCAGTTAACACCAGCGATAACCAGATGGCCAGAGGCAAGCACAAAATCATAAGCAACAGAACCAAATGCAATCCTGCACCACTAGAACCTTGTTCTCCCACCATAGCAGGCCATGGATATACCAGCATACCAAGAAAGCAAGATTCTGACCTAAAATACCATCTAACGAAGATGTTAGAGGGCTTTAAATAGGATATAAATAACTCCCCTAAAGAACTGGAGAATCCTAGAAAGTCCCAGACACTAGGAAAGCAAGAGGTTTCCAGGACCCAACAGGGACAACATTAGCAAAGGAGAAAGAGAACCTGTAGAAACCATATCCAAGAGGTTAGGCATGGATGCGAGTTGAGAGTCTAGGTCACCCACCCTCTTCAAAATTTTAACCCAGAATTGCTCCTGTATAAAGGAAATACAGGGACAGGGAGTGGAATAGAGACTGAAGAAAAGGCCCTACAGTGTCTGCCTCACCTGGGGATGCATCCCATATGCAGCCACCAAACCCAGACACTATTGATGATGCCAAGAAGCACTTGCTGACATGGGGTCTGATATGATGTCCCCTTAGAGGCTCAGCTAGAAACTTATTGACACAGATGTATATGCTTGCAACCAACCATTAGACTGAGCATGGGGACCACAATGGAGAAATAAGGGGAAGGACTGAAGAAGCTGAAGGGATTTTCAACCCCATAGGAAGAACAAACCAACCAGACCCCCCCCAGAACTCCTAGGGACTAAACCATCAACCAAAGAATACAGATGGAGGGACTCATGGCATGTGTAGCAAAGGATGGCCTTGTCTGGCATCAATGCGTGAGAAGGCCCTTGGTTTTGTAAACCCCAATATAGAGAAAAGGTAGGAGGTAGGGTGTGTGTGGGAGCACCCTCATAGATACAGGGGGAGGAGTGTATGATGGGAAGTTTGCAGAGGGGAAACCAGGAAGGGGGGATACCATTTGAAATGTAACTAAACAAAATAACAAATAAAAATTTTAAAAGTAAGACAATAATATAGAAAAGTTCAATCAAGCAGGAAAAGGAATTGAACAAATCAGTCCAATAACTAAAAAGGGAAATAGAGACAATAAAAAAACACAAAGGAGACAACCCTTGAGATGGATAACTTAGAAAAGAGATCAGAAGCTACAGGTGCAACCATCTACAACAGAATACAAGAGCTAGAGGAAAAAAATCTCAGGCATAGAACATGCCACAGAAAATATTGATATGTCATCAAGAAAAATACAAAATGTAAAAAGCTCCTCACCCAAAATATCCAGGAAAATTCAAGACACAATGAAAAATTCAAACCTAATAATAATAGGAATAGAACAGGGAGAAGAATTCCAGCTCAAAGAGACAAAAACCCACTGTTTTTATTGCTGGAAGTGGTATTATATGAGCATGATTCTCCTCTTTGTGGTTTGTTATGCAATGTTTAACTTCTTGTGTTTTGCTGGTTGTGGTTACCCTCCTTGTTTTGGAGATTTCCTTTTGATATTTTCTGTAGGGCTGGATTAGTAGAATGAAACTGGAAACAACCTAGATGTCCCTCTGCTAAAGAGTGGATAAAGAAAATATGGTACATCTACACAATGGAATTCTATTTAGCTATTAAAAACCAAGACATCAAGAATTTTGCAGGAAAATGGATTGAACTTGAGAATTTCATCCCGAAAGAGGTAACCCAAAAGGAAATGCACAGTATATACTCACTTACAAGTGGATATTAGTCATAAACTAAAGGCTCCATGTTATACTCCACAGACCCAAAGAAGCTAAAAAGAGAGAAGGCCTAAGCAAGGAAACTTGAATCTCACTTAAAAATGTGAATAAAATTATCATAAAAGGCACATAGAGGGAGGAGACTGGGAGCGAGAGGAGATGGAGAGTGGAATGTGGGATTTAGGATCAAGTATGCAGAAGCATCTGAGAGATGGGTAGATGGCCATTGAAATTAATGGAAATCTGCAACTGGCAGGAGTGAGGAGGTGTGGAGCATCTCCAAAAAGAAACATGGCCTGGGACAAGGAAGGTGCCCAAGAATCAATGGAGTGAGCTTAGTGTGACTCACTTCCATGGGGATACGGAACCTGAAGAGGCCACCACCTGTATCCACACAGGAAACCCAAGTGGAGTGATAGAGACACTAACCCACTCACAGAGGTTATCCTGTCTACAAGGAATTCAGGTATTGGTGATGGAGCAGAGAATGAGTGAATAGCCAACCAATAACTGGTCCAACTTGCAAAGCCACCCATGAGCAAGTGCCAGTCACTAACGCTATTAATGGTATTCTGTTATGCTTTCAGAAAGGAGCATGTTGTCCTCTGAGAGGCTCTACCCAACAGCTTACTCAGATAAATACAGATATCTACAACAAAAAGAGGATGGAGGTTGGGGACTCTTATGGAAATATAGGAGAAAGGATTGTGTATCCTTAAGTGGATAGGAACTTCACAGAAATGCCAACAGAGTCAACCAACCTGGATCCTTAAGGCTCTCGAAGTTTGAACCATCAAACTAAAAACATACAAAGGCA
The DNA here is from genome assembly GCF_021556685.1 of Rattus norvegicus. NCBI lineage: Eukaryota > Metazoa > Chordata > Mammalia > Rodentia > Muridae > Rattus > Rattus norvegicus. Next base: position 64,776,405 of record NC_141535.1, read on the forward strand.
TCACCTAGGCCTCCCTGCCTGCTCATGCATAGCAGATATACAACTTGACCTTCATGTTGGTTCTGTACAACTGGGGCTATCCCAAAAGCTGTTGACTGTAGTTAGGGTATGTTCTTCTAGCTGGGCTGAGTTATCCGCCCTTAATGGGAGAAGAAGCACCTAGCCTTGCAGGCACATGAAGTGCCTAAGCTGGGGGTATACCCTGTGTACCACCCTGCCAGAGGAGAAGGAAAGGGAGAAAGAAGAACTGTAGGAGGGATGGCCTGGAGAGGGCAGTGAGTGGTATGTAAATAAGCTTAAAACTAAGTAAAAAAAAAATCATTGTTTATTTATATAATATTAGGAATTGTGCATATTTTTAGATATTCTTGTTACTTTTCCAACCAAGGAAAGTTGGTAAATAAATGACTAAGAGTTATTTTGAAGGTTTGAAGTTACTGATAATCATTTGCTCTGACAAATGACTTTTATGTATCTTTAAGAAAGAACCACAAACTGTAGAATCCATATTCAGTAAGGGAATATATAAAGCACAGATCCACTGAGTAACTTGTGACCACAGAAGATGTTCAGCATATTCTGGGCTAGCCAGACTTGGTTTTATCTCTGAAGAGAGAGCAGGAATCCTGTGTAGAACACTGCCCTCCAGGCACACTTGGCTGTCATGGCTGTGATTTCCTAAAGACGATTCTGCGCAAGATTGAACCAGTTAGCTTTCCCTCATGGGAGGGGTTTGTGAGGCTGTGTCTTTCCCCAAGGAAATATTAGAAAATCTATTGTTACTAGGGAGAGAAAATTTTTCCCCTCAAATTGTGCTCCAGAAAGCAATTCTCTCACCCATACTTTCATGAATAACCTCCAATAAACTCATTTCCTTATCAAGCTAGAGTTTAACTGTTTCTTTGCTCAATCTTTGGTGTTGGACTGTGTCAGAAGTGAATTAATGTTCATCACTTCAGAGGAAGCTCTGATTCCAGAACCCCAGGAAGCCCTGGGTCAGAGTGAGAGCCAGGGAAAAGTCTTGGAGGATCCAGAGATGTAGGGATTTGTGGTTACTGAAATTCCCTACCTTCCAGAGCTTAATGGAACTGTGAGTCTTTACTATACAAATTCGATATAAAAGATCTTATCTCCTGCAAATCTACTATTTTCCTATAGAATTAACCTATGAGATCAGTGTTTTTGAACCCAGAAAGTTTATAGAATTTATAGATTGATGATTTCTAGAAATCTGTCTGAAAATTCCCAAAGGTAGGTAGTTTGCCTACCTCCTTAGAAGCCTAAGACCACTTGCCAAAATAGCAGTATGAAAATATACATCCATCTAACTAATATTGAAATACCTTTCACAGTGTCCTTCACTGTTCCCATGAACTCCGTCAATCAGAATTATACTGAAAATTAATGAAATCATATTACAAAGTTGACTTTGTGACAATCATACATTTTAGTAGTGTTGCTTCGACTATGTTATAAGCAAAACCAAGAGCAGAAATCTGTCTAGATATCTATTTCTTTTTTTTTATTAACTTGAGTATTTCTTATATACATTTCGAGTGTTATTCCCTTTCCCGGTTTCCGGGCAAACGTCCCCCTCCCCCCTCCCCTTTCTTATCGGTGTTCCTCTCCCGATCCACCCCCCATTGCCGCCCTACCCCCAACAATCTAGTTCACTGGGGGTTCAGTCTTAGCAGGACCCAGGGCTTCCCCTTCTACTGGTGCTCTTACTAGGATATTCATTGCTACCTATGAGGTCAGAGTCCAGGGTCAGTCCACATATAGTCTTTAGGTAGTGGCTTAGTCCCTGGAAGCTCTGGTTCCTTGGCATTGTTGTACATATGGGGTCTTGAGCCCCTTCAAGCTCTTCCAGTTCTTTCTCTGATTCCTTCAATGGGGGTCCTGTTCTCAGTTCAGTGGTTTGCTGCTGGCATTCGCCTCTGTGTTTGCTGTATTCTGGCTGTGACTCTCAGGAGCGATCTACATCCTGCTCCTGTTGGCCTGCAATTCTTTGCTTCATCCATCATCTAATTGGATGGCTGTATATGTATGGGCCACATGTGGGGAAGTCTCTGAATGGGTGTTCCTTCTGTGTGTGTTTTAATCTTTGGCTCTCTATTCCCTGCCAAGGGTATTCTTGTTCCCCTTTTGAAGAAGGAGTGAAGCATTCACATTTTGATCATCCGTCTTGAGTTTCATTTGGTCTAGGCATCTAGGGTAATTCAAGCATTTGGGCTAATAGCCACTTATCAATGAGTGCATACCATGTGTGTTTTTCTGTGACTGGGTTAGCTCACTCAGGATGATATTTTCCAGTTCCAACCATTTGCCTACGAATTTCATAAAGTCATTGTTTTTGATAGCTGAGTAATATTCCATTGTGTAGATGTACCACATTTTCTGTATCCATTCCTCTGTTGAAGGGCATCTGGGTTCTTTCCAGTTTCTGGTATTATAAATAAGGCTGCAATGAACATAGTGGAGCACGTGTCTTTTTTATATATTGGGGCATCTTTTGGGTATATGCCCAAGAGAGGTATAGCTGGATCCTCAGGCAGTTCAATGTCCAATTTTCTGAGGAACCTCCAGACTGATTTCCAGAATGGTTGTACCAGTCTGCAATCCCACCAACAATGGAGGAGTGTTCCTCTTTCTCTGCATCCTTGCCAGCATCTGCTGTCACCTGAGTTTTTGATCTTAGCCATTCTCACTGGTGTGAGGTGAAATCTCAGGGTTGTTTTGATTTGCATTTCCCTTATGACTAAAGATGTTGAACATTTCTTTAGGTGTTTCTCAGCCATTCGGCATTCCTCAGCTGTGAATTCTTTGTTTAGCTCTGAACCCCATTTTTTAATAGGGTTATTTGTCTCCCTGCAGTCTAACTTCTTGAGTTCTTTGTATATTTTGGATATAAGCCTCTTTCTGTTGTAGGATTGGTAAAGATCTTTTCCCAATCTGTTGGTTGCCGTTTTGTTCTAACCACAGTGTCCTTTGCCTTACAGAAGCTTTGCAGTTTTATGAGATCCCATTTGTCGATTCTTGATCTTAGAGCATAAGCCATTGGTGTTTTGTTCAGGAAATTTTTTCCAGTGCCCATAAGTTCGAGATGCTGCCCTAGATTATCTTCTATTAGTTTGAGTGTATCTGGTTTGATGTGGAGGTCCTTGATCCACTTGGACTTCAGCTTTGTACAGGGTGATAAACATGGATCGATCTGCATTCTTCTACATGTTGACCTCCAGTTGAACCAGCACCATTTGCTGAAAATGCTATCTTTTTTCCATTTGATGGTTTTGGCTCCTTTGTCAAAAATCAAGTGACCATAGGTGTGTGGGTTCATTTCTGGGTCTTCAGTTCTGTTCCATTGGTCTATCTGTCTGTCTCTGTACCAATACCATGCAGTTTTTATCACTATTGCTCTGTAATACTGCTTGAGTTCAGGGATAGTGATTCCCCCTGAAGTCCTTTTATTGTTGAGGATAGTTTTAGCTATCCTGGGTTTTTTGTTATTCCAGATGAATTTGCAAATTGTTCTGTCTAACTCTTTGAAGAATTGGATTGGTATTTTGATGGGGATTGCATTGAATCTGTAGATCGCTTTTGGTAAAATGGCCATTTTTACTATATTAATCCTGCCAATCCATGAGCATGGGAGATCTTTCTATCTTCTGAGGTCTTTTTCAATTTCTTTCTTCGGAGTCTTGAAGTTCTTATTGTATAGATCTTTTACTTGCTTGGTTAAAGTCACACCGAGGTACTTTATTTTATTTGGGTCTATTATGAAGGGTGTTGTTTCCCTAATTTCTTTCTTGGCTTGTTTCTCTTTTGTGTAGAGGAAGGCTACTGATTTATTTGAGTTAATTTTATACCCTGCCACTTTGCTGAAGTGGTTTATCAGCTTTAGTAGTTCTCTGGTGGAACTTTTGGGATCACTTAAATATACTATCATATCATCTGCAAGTAGTGATATTTTGACTTCTTCTTTTCCAATCTGTATCCCCTTGATTTCCTTTTGTTGTCTGATTGCTCTGGCTAGAACTTCAAGAACTATATTGAATAAGTAGGGAAAGAGTGGGCAGCCTCGTTTAGTCCCTGATTTTAGTGGAATTGCTTCAAGTTTCTCTCCATTTATTTTAATGTTAGCAACTGGTTTGCTGTATATGGATTTACTATGCTTAGGTATGGGCCTTGAATTCCTATTCTTTCCAGGACTTTTATCATGAAGGGTGTTGAATTTTGTCAAATGCTTTCTCAGCGTCTAATGAAATGATCATGTGGTTTTTTTCTTTCAGTTTTTTTTATATAATGGTCACGTTGATGGTTTTCTGTATATTAAACCATCCCTGCATGCCTGGGATGAAGCCTACTTGATCATGGTGGATGATTGTTTTGATGTGCTCTTGGATTCGGTTTGCCAGAATTTTATTGAGTATATTTGCGTCAATATTCATAAGGGAAATTGGTCTGAAGTTCTCTTTCTTTGTTGGGTCTTTGTGTGGTTTAGGTATAAGAGTAATTGTGGCTGCATAGAAGGAATTCGGTAGTGCTCCATCTGTTTCAATTTTGTGAAATATTTTGGATAATATTGGTATGAGGTCTTCTATGAAGGGCTGATAGAATTCTGCACTAAACCCGTCTGGATCTGGGCTCTTTTTGGTTGGGAGACCTTTAATGACTGCTTCTATTTCCTTAGGAGTTATGGGGTTGTTTAACTGGTTTATCTGTTCCTGATTTAACTTCAGTACCTGGTATCTATCTAGGAAATTGTTCATTTCCTGAAGATTTTCAAGTTTTGTTGAATATAGGCTTTATAGAAAGATCTGATGATTTTTTGAATTTCCTCTGAATCTGTAGTTATGTCTCCCTTTTCATTTCTGATTTTGTCAATTTGGACACACTCTCTGTGTCCTCTCGTTAGGCTGGCTAAGGGTTTATCTTATCTTGTTGATTTTCTCAAAGAACCAACTTTTGGTTCTGTTGATTCTTTCTATGGTCCTTTTTGTTTCTACTTGGTTGATTTCAGCTCTGAGTTTGATTATTTTCTGCCTTCTACTCCTCCTGGGTGTATTTGCTTCTTTTTGTTTTAGAGCTTTTAGGTGTGCTGTCCAGCTGTTGACATATGCTCTTTCCTGTTTCTTTCTGCAGGCACTCAGTGCTATGAGTTTTCCTCTTAGCACAGCTTTCATTGTGCCCCATAAGTTTGGGTATGTTGTACCTTCATTTTCATTAAAGTCTAAAAAGTCTTTAATTTCTTTCTTTATTTCTTCCTTGACCAGGTTATCATTGAGTAGAGCATTGTTCTATTTCCACGTATACGTGAGCATTCTTTCCTTATTATTATTGAAGACCAGTTTTAGGCCGTGGTGGTCCGATAGCACGCATGGGATTATTTCTATCTTTCTGTACCCGTTGAGGGCCGTTTTTTGACCAACTATATTTCAATTTTGGAGAAAGTACCATGAGGAGCTGAGAAGAAGATATATCCTTTTGTTTTAGGATAGAATGTTCTATAAATATCTGTTAAGTCCATTTGGCTCATGACTTCTCTTTGTCTGTCTACGTCTTTGTTTAATTTCTGTTTCCATGATCTGTCCATTGATGAGAGTGGGGTGTTGAAATCTCCTACTATTATTGTGTGAGGTGCAATGTGTGTTTTGAGCTTTAGTAAGATTTCTTTTACGTATGTAGGTGCCCTTGTATTTGGGGCATAGTTTTTTAGGATTGAGAATTCATCTTGGTGGATTTTTCCTTTGATGAATATGAAGTGTCCTTCCTTATCTTTTTTGATGACTTTTAGTTGAAAATTGTTTTTTTTTTTTTTTTGATATTAGAATGGCTACTCCAGCTTGCTTCTTCCGACCATTTGCTTGGAAAGTTGTTTTCCAGCCTTTCACTCTGAGGTAGTGTCTGTCTTTGTCTCTGAGGTATGTTTCCTGTAGGCAACAGAATGCAGGGTCCTCGTTGCGTATCCAGTTCATTAATCTATGTCTTTTTATTGGCCAGTTGAGGCCATTGACGTTGAGAGATATTAAGGAATAGTGATTATTGCTTCCTGTTATATTCATATTTGGATAAGAGGTCATGTTTGTGTGCTTTCCTTCTCTTTGTTTTGTTGCCAAGACGATTAGTTTCTTGCTTCTTCTAGGGTATAGCTTGCCTCCTTATGTTGGGCTTTACCATTTATTATCCTTTGTAGTGCTGGATTTGTAGAAAGATATTGTGTAAATTTGGTTTTGTCATGGAATATCTTGGTTTCTCCATCTATGTTAATTGAGAGTTTTGCAGGATACAGTAACCTGGGCTGGCATTTGTGTTCTCTTAGGGTCTGTATGACATCTGTCTCTGTCTAGATATTTAAACACACACTTTAAGGCAATGTGTTGTTCATGAATGTAGATAGCAATATTTTGAAGTCATTATAAACTTCTCTCTCTCTCTCTGTCTCTGTCTCTGTCTCTGTCTGTCTCTCTCTGTCTCTCTCTGTCTCTCTCTGTCTTTCTCTGTCTCTCTCTCTCTCTCTCTCTCTCTCACTCTTTCTCTGTTTGTGTGTGTGTGTGTGTGTTTTAGCTATGAGATTTCAGAAAACATTAGAAACCTGACATTCATTTCATTAAAAAAGGTGTTTACACTAAACCATAGACTTGTTTAAAGATGACTAGAGAAAAATGATTCAGAATTCCACTGAAAAGCATAGACAATTGCTTGGATTGTAAATGAATTCTCTGAAGTCTGAGCAAACTTGGCAGAACCAAACCCATCCGAGAAATCTCGGGGGAAGCTGCCCACTGGAGATACAGTGTACGCCGCTCACTTCAAAGCCTTCATCCTGTGCCTCTTGTGAAGAAATCAGCTGGAGTATCCAGACCTCTTTAATTGCTCCCTGCATCTGCTCAGGCCTTTTGTTGTGCTTCAAATTCTGAAAATCTGAGTCATTATCGAGTACTGCCCTTGTTTGTAAAGAAGCAGTCTCCGCTGAGATTAATAGTCACATGTGTTAGTTAAAAAAAAAAAAAAAAAAAAAAGCTGGGTCGGATCATAGCCAATGGAGCTATTTGATTCTAGAGAATAAATGGAATCCAGAAATGTATTTACTCTAGTAGTGTACAGTGGGTAAGGACAATTAGTCAGTGCTCATATATCTTTATGCTTTCTTCAACTCTTTCAAACTAAGGATAGGCGACTTCTTGACCTCAAACCATTACAGAATCACCTTGCCATGATCTGTATTATATTCATCTGTTCATGATGTCATTCTTCCTTGCATTAGTCATGCTTACATTGCTAATATCATGCTTACATTGCTGCACAAACATTCTGAATGTTCATGGAAAATACAGTAAAGCCTTTTTAATGTCCAGTGTTTTAGATACACACTTCCTCTGACTAAGGGGGATGAATATAGAATTATAATATTTGGGCCTTATAACCTAAAGAAATATTGCCTTAAGAATTATTACTTTTTAATTAGGGCATAAATTAAATACACTGAAATGTTGAATTGGATAAGCTTACTTATCTAAGTCAGTTTCTATGTCCCATTGCTGTCTACTGCCATTAGGCCCTGTTCCGTTACTTGAAGCATGCTGCCTCTTCATGCTCGAATGTAACTCACCCAAAACTAGGATAATTTCCTCAAATTTGATATGAGCCCATAGGTAAGGCAACCACCATTCTAAAAATCAGAATTATATGTGCTATATGTTCGGTGCATATGTGCTTATGATGCTATATTAACCTAAGTAGATGAAAAATATATACTCATTGAAAGTATCATGTGTTGTTTCATGCATAATATTATTTAAATAAGTTAGTAATTAATAGTAATATTAAGATAAAACACTAGGAAAATGCACAAAAATATGTTCTTTCAGTTGTGTCTTTTGACAGCATAGTTTCATTGCAGTAAATATTACTTGTGGACTTTTGTGTTTGGAAGAGCATATGTATTTGGGGAGATTAACTAACCAGGCGTTGTCTTTACTCAGTAGGAAGAGGTGCTCTCATGTTCTTTGCTTTCAAGTGGAATAGTTTAACGACTCTGTCTTTCTTCCTGATATCAAACCTCTGAACTGCATGTAGCCTTAACGGCATGTTTCTTTACTTTTATGGAAGAGAAAAACTAAACATTCTGTCTTAGTTAGGGTTTTACTGCTGTGAACAGACATCATGAGCAAGGCAAGTCTTATAAATGACATTTAATTGGGGCTGGCTTACAGATTCAGAGGTTCAATCTAATATCATCAAGGCAGGAACATGGAAGCATCCAGAAAGGCATGGTACATTAGGAGCTGAGAGTTCTACATCTTCATCTGAACATTCCTAGTGGAAGGCTGACTTCCAGGAAGCTAGGGTGAGGGTCTTATATCCCCCAATGACAGCAATACACCTAGTCCAACAGGGCCACACTTTCTAATAGTGCCACTCCTTGGGCCAGTCATATACAAACCATCACATTCCGCTTCCCTGACACCCATAGACTTGTCTAGATATACGAGTCCATGAGGGCTGTACCTAAATATAGCATACTGCAAAATACATTTAGTCCAACTTCAAAAGTCCCAATAGTCTATAGTAGTCTTAACAGTGTTAAAAGTCCAAAGTTCAAAGTCTCTTCTGTGATTCATCCAATCACTTAACTGTAATCCCCAAAGGAAGACAGGAAACCAGCTGGGCAAATTCCAAACTCTGCATCTCCATGTCTGATGTCTACTCGGTCTTCAGATCTTCAACTCCCTTTGCATTTTGTTGACTGCCACATATTTCTTTCTCCTGGGCTGGTTCCACTTCCTGTTAGCAGCTTTCTTCTGCAGATAGCCTATGTGTCTGGCATCTCAAACATCTAGGGGTCTCAATGTTATAGCTTCTTGTTTCAATGTCTGGGATTCACACATGACCTTCTGAGCTCCTCCTAAGGGCTGGTATCACTTCTTCGGCTCTGCACTCTGTAATCCACTCTACTTCACTGTTCTTAGTAAACATCCCATAGTACTGGGATCTTCAATATGCTGTGGTCTTCCACTCCAAGTAGCCTTCACCTATAGCCTCTCATTGGAGTCTATTCATGGTGACAAGCTTCAAATCTTTGCATGAACCCTTCAGTCCTAGACCATCAAATGTAACTGAGGCTGCACTTTCACCAGTGGCCTTCCATGGGCTCTATGGTGCCAAGCCTCCACTGTTCTTCATGATGCCTTGATGCCTTCAAAACCAGTCCCACCTGGTAACTCTTATACATTATAAAGTACGGATGCAGTAGGAAGTGCAACCATGGCTATCTCTGGAACACAGCTTCCCAGAAAACATTTCCCAGAAGATTTCACCTCTGTGATGCTGGTCTTTTCTTAATCGTCATTAATTAACTCCAGCTAAGCTGCATCAATTGTCCCAGTAGTTCCTTTCAGTCTGGACTCCAAAGACAAAGTCACGTGGCCAAAACTTCTGAGTTCCGCTGCTTGCTGGGGTTGGAACTTGGCTCCCTTTTTCTATTATCACCAGATTTTTGTTTTCCAACTCCTTCACTGCCTAAGATTATCTGTTCTGGAACTTGCTCTGTAGACTGACTTTGAGCTCAGGGGTCTTTATACCTGTCTCCTGAAGAGTGGGATGGTGCACCAAGCCTGGATTTAAGTTTTTCTTCACCTAGAACTTGCTGTGTCCCAGGCTAGCCTTGAACTGAGGCAGCTGTTTGGCTTTATCTCCTGAGACTAAAGGCAGATACTACCATGCCTGGATCTAAATTTAGCTTCATAGGATCTTGTCCCAAAGTTTCATTCCCTTAAATTGTTATCTCCATGAACACAGGATTCAGCTCCATTTTACTTCCTATTCCCCATTAATCCTTGAGCCATATATTTTATGTTTTTCTTTTCTCAGCTCGCTATGTTTGTTTAAAATCCTCTTCATGAAGCTTAATCAGAAAACAAAATCTATGATGGGAGTTTTGAGACTTCCTCTGTCAATGCAAATAATCTGAATCTCTTCACCTTAGCCTCCGGTAGGCTCTTTAAACAAGGGCAAAAAGTAGCCACATTCTTGACCAAAATAACAGAAAAATGGTCTCTAGGCCACATTCTGAAATTCTTCACTGAAACTTCTTGGGCAAATTCTCCACAGTTTAAATCATACTCAGCAACAACGTCTTCCATACTCCTACTAGGATGGGCCATTAAGCCCAACTTAAAGTATTCCACTGCTTTCCCAAAGTCCCCAAATCCACATTCCTCCAAACAAAAGCATGGTTAGACCTATCGCAGCAATATGCCGGTTCATGGTAGCAACTGCAGTCTTAGTTAGGGTTTTACTGCTGTGAACAGACACCATGTCTAAGGCAAGTCTTATAAAAGACATTTAATTAGGGCAGGCTTATAGATTCAGAGGTCAAGTCCAATATCATCAAGGCAGGAACCTGGAAGCATCCAGACAGGGATGATACAGGAGAAGCTCAGAGTTCTACATCTTCATCTAAAAGTTCCTCATGGAAGATTAACTTCCAAGCAGCCAGGTTGTGGTCTTATAGCCCACAACTACAGTGACGCACTTACTCCAACAGGGCCATATTTTCTCATAGTGACACTCCCTGGGCCAAACATATATAAACCATCACAATTCCCAAACACAGCATCTCTTTTGTTTTGCATCTCGCTTTTGTGAATCCCAAACTCTACTGATGACTTATGTCACTGTAGGGGTATGTCATCAAATAGTCTAGAGAAAATTTGAGTGTGAAATATTTAGTGTTCAAAGGTATTGAATTTTTTGAAGGAGCATCTTTACTGAGATAAAATGGATTATTACATGAAATTAATCATTCTGTATTATAAAATTAAGTGGTATTAAAATGCCATAACTAGGTACAACCATTTTCTCCATTTTAGTATATTTTTGATACCCCAATAAAGGTCACTCCATTGATTAGTCCCAAAATATCTCTGTTGCTTTGGATCCTTGCAAGATCAGCTTCATGGCTTATAAGCAATTAACTTTATTTCCTAAATTTTACAACTGAGGTGTCTGCAGATCCACTGTTTGTCTGGGCAAGTTTCTTATACCTCACACACACTGCTTGGTTATGTTCTCCCCTGGTGAGCCTTTGAGTCGCTTTCATATAATTGCTAACTTCATTTATGTGAGATCCTCTACGTACAATCTAATTCCTCCACAAAGGTCTTCTTAATACTACCCTTTGAGTGTTAGGGTTTCAGAATTTGAATTTTGACAGTACACAGATATTTGAATCGGGACACTCCTTTAGGTTCTAGCAATCATATCTTTCGGTTTACCTTTCTGGGCGTATCATGTAAATGGAATCATTCCAGTCATGAGTTTGTCCCTTTGGACCTCTTACTCTTAGCACTGTTTTAGAGGTTCATCTATATTAGCATATTGCCATATGTACTTTTAACAAATGAGTAGTGTTACTGTATTCTTTCAAACTTGAGATTAAGGTTAATGTGGAATCCCACAGTAGTTCCATGTGTACATGGTTTGAGGAGATATAAATTATGTTTTATTTCATAATGGCAAACTCAATTTATGTATTCTTCACTGATCAATAAAGGTTTCAATCTTACCAATTACTGCATTCAGGCCGAAAAGGTTGTTGTCTGTCTGTGAGCTCAGTAAAATATTTACTTAGCATGAGACCAAAAAAGAAATTGCCATACCTGTTCCATTGGGTACGAAGTAGCACTTTGTGGTTTCGATATGCAGTTTCTTAGTGGATATTTTTTCATGTTGTTTTTATTAATTGATTAATATTCTTCCAAAGAACATCTACCTACTTCCTCAATTATTTGGATTATGTACATTTTGGTAACTGGTGTATGGACTATTTATATGCTTTGATGAATAAACCTTCATCAGTTTATAGATTCCAAACAGTCTTTCATATTTTACAGTGTCCTCACTGTTTTTAAAGAAATCAATGTTATTTTAACCATTAATATAAATGAAATCTGTGTATATCAGTGGCCTGCCATGTGACATGTCCTCATTTGCTTGTTTTCTTCAAACTTACTAAGCTGGACAGAAAAAAGCTTTTATCCGTGTTCATGCTCTGTGCAGTACCGTGCTAAACATCACACTCCTATCTAAATGGAACTTAATATATTCATCCATTCACTTCCCCTACTCTCTCTATCACACACATCAGCTTATAACTATTACCCGAAGGAAGATGTTTAGATCAGCTTTTTTATATTTTGAATTTGAGTTTAAAGAATATATGAAGTATATATTCCTTCTAATAACTTCAGTGAACATGAGGGTTACATAACAATTTATTGCTTTTGACATATACACAAATTAGAATGACTAGATCTATTTGTAATATTTTGAGGACTACCTTAACTCTGCTCCTAAGTATTGTCCCAGTTGGTATCCAGCTAACCGTGCTCAGGCTTCCCTGTGTGGACAAACTTGCCAGCACTCGCCATCTTTAGCTCTTTTGACAAAGAGCATTTCTACTTGGGTAAAGTGAGAGTCCATTGTGGTGTTAGTTTCTCTATTTCTCTGATTAATATTTCTAAGTTTTTTTCATATAGTAGGCAATTTTTATGTCTTCCTTGAGAAATGTTTATTCATATCTGCTACATTTTATTATTTATTTTAATAATCGAGGTTGTTATATACTTAATCTTTACCCTTCCTTTTATTCCCCCATATATTCCTTATTCGTTTTTAAATTCATGGCTTCCTTTTTCATTAACAGTTGTTACATAATATAGGTATATGTGCATACTATATATATGTCTGTATATATATTACATATATACATCCTTAAATATGTAATAACCTGCTTATTCTGCATAATTTTCCTCATATGTATATTTAAAAGGACAACTTAAATATTTTGTTTGCTTTTGTTTTCTAATGTTTGAGCTAGGGTATCACTGTGTAACAAAGGCTTTCCTTGAATTAACTCTATAGTCCCACTTGGACTCAACCATATTATCCTTCTGATTCAGATTTCTCAACACTGAGATTATAGATATGTGTCGTTATTCTTGGTAGTGTTTGTAGTGTTTTTGGTTTACTTGTTTGTTAATTAGTTTTGTTGAAATTTGGAAGGGTAGCATTTGGAATGTAGATAATAAAAAGAAAAAGTTATGGTTTATTTTGTGTGTGTGTGTTAGAGTGGGTGTTTGCATACCAAGTGCCCATAGGGGCCAGAGAGAGTCAGAATTCCCTTGAAGTGGACTTCCAATCTACCTGCTGTGGGTGCTTGGAGCCAAACCCTGACTTTTTGCAAGAGCAGCAGGTGGTTTTAACTGCTGAGCCACTCATGTCCCAAGGTTTTTTATACTTCATTTTGACCATTAATTAGATGGACATTTTGTATTCATTTTCTCTAATTCTGTAGCTTGCCTTTCCACTCTGATGCATAGAAAGTTTTTTTCCAGTGACAATAATATATTTTTAATTATTTTATATATTTCCAATCCAGCCATTGCCCTCTCCCCATTCCTCATCCTATTTCTCCCCATCCACCAGGCCTCCCCCTTTTGTGGGGCCTCAAATCTCTCTAGGATAAGGAGCACCTTCTCCCACTGAAACCAGACCAGGCAGTCCTCTGATATATATATATACCAGGGGCTTCAGACTGCCCCCGTGTATGCTGCCTGGTTGGTGGCTCAGTCTCTGGGCGCTCCCTGGGATTCGGGTTAGTTGAGACTGCTGGTCTTCCTATGGGCTCTTTCTCCCCTTCAGCTTCTTCAGTCCTTCCTCTAATCCAACCTTAGGGGTCCAGGACATCAGTCTAGTCCTTGGGTGTAAAGTACCTATATTTCAGTCACCTGCTGGCAGAGCTTCTCAGAGGACAGCCATGCTAGGCTCCTGTCTGTAGGCACATTCTAGCATCAGTAATAGTGTCAAACCTTGGTGCCCTCCCATGAGATGGATCCCAAGTTGGGCTAGTCATTGGACTGCCTTTCCTTCAGTCCCTTCTCTATATTTGTCCCTGCAGTTCTTTTAGACAAGAACAGTTCTGGGTCAGAAATTTTGACTGTGTGTTAGTAACCCAGTCCCTCCACTTGAGACCCTGTCTGTCTACTGGAGATGGATTCTTCGAGTTCCCTCTCCCCAGTGTTGGACATTTTGACTGAGGTCACCCCCTTTGAATACTGAGACTCTCTTACCTCCCCAATCTCTTGTACTTTCTAGAGGATCCTCCCACCTCCTCCTCCCCCCCACCAGGCTGCATATTTTCCATTCATTCTCCTGGCACTCTGGGCTTTTCTTTTTTCACCCCGCCCCCATGCCTGATCTTGTTCCCTCTTTCCCCTCTCCCTCCTCTCTCTCACCCAGGTCCCTCCCTCCTTCTGCCTGCTGTGATTATTTTCTTTCCACTTCTAAGTGGGATTGAAACATACGTGAGCCTTTCTGTTTCTTAACCAGACCTCCCAGAGCTTCCAGAGACTAAACCACCAACCAAAGAGTACACATGGAGGGACCCATGGTTCCAGCCACATATGTAGCAGAGGATGGCCTTGTCTGACATCCATAGGAGAAGAGCTCCTTCTTTCTGTGAAGGCTCTTTTTCCTAGTGTAGGGGAATGCCAGGGTGTTGAGGTGGGAGTGGGTGGGTGGGAGTGGGAGCATCTTCACAGAAGCATGGGGAGGAGGAGTGGGTATGGGAGAGGGTTAAAGGGGATAACATTTGAAATGTAAGTAAATAAAATATTCAATAAAAAAAGACTCACCCAGGAAGAGGGAAACCGTGCCTAGGACTGGAAACCTAGTCAACCCAGGGCTAGTCAAGTCAGGGATTTTTTTTTTATGTTTTTTTTTCCTTTATTAACTTGAGTATTTCTTTTTACTTTTTTCTATTTTTCAGAGCTGGGGACCGAACCCAGGGCCTTGCGCTTGCTAGGCAAGCGCTCTACCACTGAGCTAAATCCCCAAACCCGAGTATTTCTTATTTACATTTCGATTGTTATTACCCTTCCCGGTTTCCAGGCCAACATTCCCCCAACCCCTCCCCTCCACTTCTATATGGGTGTCCCCCTCCCCATCCTTCCCCCCATTACCACCCTCCCCACAACAATCACGTTCACTGGAGGTTCAGTCTTGGCAGGACCCAGGGCTTCCCCTTCCACGGGTGCTCTTACTAGGCTATTCATTGCTACCTATGAGGTTGGTGAAGAACCTTCAACTGCATTTTATTAAATCAGCATAAACTCTAACTACATTCTATACACTTATTCTTATAGATAAATGTAGTCCTTACCTCAAAAATATTGTTCATTTACACAATGGAATCTTATCATCTATTAAAAATGAGGACATCATAAATTTTGCAGACAAATGGATAGACCTAGAAAATATCATCTTGATTGAGGTAACCCAGACCAAAAAAGAACATGGATGGTGTGTACTCACTAATAAATGATATTAGACAAAAAGTACAGAATACTTAGGCTACAACTGCCAGACTGTAAGAAGTTTAACAAGCTTTAAGGGGCTCGAGACCCCATATGAACAACAGTGCCAAGCAACCAGAGCTTCCAGGGACTAAGCCACTACCTAAAGACTATACATGGACTGACCCTGGACTCTGACCTCATAGGTAGCAATGAATATCCTAGTAAGAGCACCAGTGGAAGGGGAAGCCCTGGATCCTGCTAAGACTGAACCCCCAGTGAATGTGATTGTTGGGGGGAGGGCGGCAATGGGGGGAGGATGGGGAGGGGAACACCCATAAGGAAGGGGAAGGGGGAGGGGGGAGGGGGATGTTAGCCCGGAAACCAAACCGGGAAAGGGAATAACACTCGAAATGTATATAAGAAATACTCAAGTTAATAAAAAAATAAATAAAAAAATAAAATAAAATAAAAAGAAGTTTAACAAGCAGAAAGGCATGGAAACTTTTTATGATGAGATAGTCCTACCGTTTTTGTTTTTTACACCTTTTTTTGGTGGACCATGCCACAAAACAAAATCCATGTCCGTTCCAATGTCTGGTTATATTCTAGGGTTTTCTTTCCAGTGCTATGATGTGTTTTTGTCTTAAATTTCAGTCTCCTTTCCACATTCAAAAGCTTTTATCATTATCAAGAAATAAAGTCCTAATTCATGCTCACGTGTATGGATATCCAATTATCTCAGCACTGAAAACACTATCTTTTCTCTAGTGCATGTTATTAGGACTACTCTCAACACTTAGTTGGCTATAAAGGGAATGACAACAGAATACTAAGCAAATTCTTCATGTTTCTGTTTCTTTTGGCACTATTTGTAGTTTAAATTCTAGAACCAATCCAGGTGCCCATCAACAGAAGGATAGATAAAGAAAACCCAGTTTGCAAACACAGTAAAGTGTATTTGTCCATAAAGAAGAATGAAATTCTGCATGAGATTTAAGACTAGGAGACACTGTTAAGTAAAATAGGTCAACACTGAAAGACAGCATGGTGTCTTCTCTCATATTTGTCAACTGAACAGGAGCAAACTGAGAAGAAATGGCTTAAAATGAGTGCTTGCTGCCAAGTCTGAAGACTTGAGTTTGATTTTTTGAACCCCTATTTGGCATGAAACAATGAGGCCTTAAAACTTGTCCTTTGACACACACACACACACACACACACACACACACACACAGAGAGAGAGAGAGAGAGAGAGAGAGAGACAGACACACACAGACACACACAAACACAAACACACAATTTAAGATGTATAAAATAATCAACATAAAGTACAATATTGACCACTAGGTTGAAGAGAGTGCTTTCTGGAGGTGAACTATGGCAATGCATGCTATTATATGTATGGAAATATACTGTATTGCACTTATGTGGGTCAGATGTTAACACTTTAAAAGTACAAACATTAGGCAGATGCAAACTCAGGGGTTCATGTTCAATGTATTTATTGTGTTCCATCAATGTACATTGTGACTCTCTTGATAATGCTGTTAATTGTACAAATTGAATTTTATGAAATCTAAGATGTATATTTTGGGATTAAGCACAATGTCAAATCTATATTCTACTATTGACCTCCTAGTTTTAGCTGTTTCACTCAGGATTTTTATATATTTTGTGTTAACTTTTGTATATAGTATGAGGTAATAGGGTACTTAGGAATTTACTTAACAATGACACTCAGTTTTAAGATTTCTTGACATTAATTCTTGGACCTCCAGAAGCAACCAATAGTTCTAATATACAAACAAACATGTTTTATATATTCAGTTCTTCATAATGATAAATTCATAATATATGCTATCCATTATACATTATGAGATATATTAGGCAAACCTCTATTCCTCTGGGAAAATGGTTTTAAAACCCAAAGATAATTTTAAAGTGTGAAATTAAAGGTGGATTCGTAATAGGTTATATTTTTAGTGAGGAAATAGGAAAAAGCCTTTTAAATTCCTTGTTTTTGTCCAGAGTCCTTTTGAAAGCACTGAAATAATCTTATTTTTAAGATATTTTTGTTGTATAATTTTTGTCACAGCTGCTGTCTCACATTGAAAAGCTAAGATTCACTCAGTTCGGCCTTTTTCAGGATCATAATAGGCTCTCCAGACATCACTAATCAATTTTAGAGGAGACCATGAACTTTATAGTTTATGTTGTATTGTTCTCTATTGCTCTATCAATGATTCTCAGTGTATTTCCAGGTCAGAGCAAAACATTTCCCTTTGAACTATATTTTAACTTTTGATGTTACGGCAGTGCGAATCATTTATTTACTTATTTTTCTTCCTTGAAACAATGAAAGTCATCTTGTAGGCTTCTGTCTGAGAGCTTGCAGGAATTGGGAATCTCATTAAGTGATACTGAATATACTGAGGAATGTGACAAATGTCCCCCAAAATGAGCATTGTACCATTCTCAAGTAGGAAAGCCATCCTCTTTCTTTGCAGCACTGCATTCAAGGGAGGCAATACTTATAGAAGGAAATATAATTTCATTTGGGAAAAAGAATAGAGACTAACCAAAGTTGAACAAATTTGCATTTCTTCTGTGTCTGGATTATAAAAATAGGTTCAAATTCAAACTGTAATTTGGCAAGATAGTAATAACTCTTTGTTATATGTTTTCTGTGGGTTTATTACAATTTCCATAATATGTGAGAGTATTATTTGAAGTAGGCAGGCTCTCCTGAGAGTACTGAACAACCATAAATGGCTTCTGTTGCTGCCCTGTGATGGGACATTGGATGACAAGAGTGTGATCAGAAAAAAATGAGACTCTCATTGCTAAGAGTACTACATCTCTCTAAATTTAAAATCTCTATTTGCCTTGAGATGATGATGTGTAACCTCTGATTCAGTAAAGTAAATCTACTCAGATTAGTGGGCTAATTTGGTGACAATACAGCAGCACCTAGTGTAGTGTGCACGTCTTCACTGGGAACTTCTGTTTCAAATTAGTTCCTGAGCATTAGTGCCTCTGGAGAAGTGGGAGACATGATCATTGGGTCAGAACGTGCCTGCTCATGTAAGGCTGCTGGGTTCTGACTTCACACAGGCTCTCTCCCAGATGCTCCATGTCAACTTATTTTCCACACCCTGTGCAGTTTACCCTCATTAGTTTATTTACCTTGCTATTCCAGTGTGGTGTTTTGTTTTAAAGGAAGCTTATTATTTCCAGGTATCTGCATAATTATGGCATTAGTATTGGTTGTATTAATCCTCACCTATCGTGAACATCAAAGGCACCATAGACTTCCTATGACGGTAGTCTTTCATGATAACATCTGAATAGTATGCAGCATGTTATGCTGAGGTTTGCGAACCTCACCTCCCTGAGTATGCGAGTCTATATACTGCGCTGTTCCAGTTATCCCTTCCATTTTTACTCAATTTTATTTATTTTCACATAGACAACTTTTCTTCCTTCCTGGTCATAAATCCACAGACGACAAGTATTTGCCAGGGTACCGCTGTCTTCTGTAATGTAGATGAAAGATGCCTGCCATTTTCATGATCTTCACTTGTAAGGAAAAACTTAGTTCTTTGGCATTTTTCTCTACTTCAAACAGAGGGTCATCAACAGAGATGATGCTTTTTAACATCTGAGTGTCCTAGCAGTGGTACACAGAGGCGTCCTCCAGTAGCCACGGCAACATCAATTGCCTGACCATTTTAGTGTGTGCCACCTTTGTAAACCAGAAGGACATTTTATTATTTATAACTGATAGGGATTTTGTGGAAAATATTCTGCAAACTAGGCCAATAAACTATTGCTCAAATCTTTACTGTCCAATATAGGTATCAATCAGTTGATGATTCTCACATAAATCAGTTAACTCTGTCCCTGTCAAATGTCTAAGTTATTCCTATCATTCTCTCTAACAGCATTCCATCGCCTTTCTAGTATAAGGAAATGCTATGTTTTATCTTGAAGCTTTTTCATTTTTGTTGACATCAATAAGGAATTGTAGATTCCAGTTATTGTGAGTGAATTGTTTTCTGTTACTATCATTATTTATTTTGCTGCTCAAATGTAACACATCTCATTTTTCTTAGCTCTGATTTTCAGGCACATTAATAGCTTACAACTTGTCTTGTGTTTTTCTTATTCTAAATTTGGAACATATTCCATTTTCGTGATTATAGTCATAGGGCAGTGCAGGCAATCAAAATAAGCAGGTACCTCTCCCCTGTTTAACCAGATGCATTTTCCTTTTAAGATATGCATTCAGATTGACATTAATTTGTGGAGTTGAAAGTTGGCAACAGTTAAGCTATAATTTAGGTGCTTCTTCCACAGCTCCTCCAGGTATCTGAATAGTAAGCCATTCTCTAAACTACAAAGTGGCCTTGTGTCTTCTTTGAAGCTTTCACCTATTCCTGTGATACCTCTTGTTAAGGCAGAGGCTGATTAAAGGTGTATTCCTTTTCGTAAATGCAGGCCACCAGCAGTAAGAACTCTTACTATATAAAAGTACAACACTGTTCTCAAGCATGGATCGAAATTTTTGTATGCAGATTCCTTTTCAGAGTTTTAGGTTCCGGAGAGAAAAAAGAGGTCCTGATCTATTGCTCTCATTGATCATGGTCCCATGTAGGTTACTGTGTGTCCTTTACAGCAAAAATCCAGTTTTCAGGCCACCATGATCATGAACAATTTCAGTCATTTCTTCGACAAGCTATAGTTTCTTTAATTAAAAAAAAAACCATGGAATATAGAAATAAAAGTACAAGCATTAGTGTTCATTGCTTGAGATTGAAAACTGTTTTGACATAGAAAGAAAAATGAGATAGGGATGAAGAGAGGGAGGGAGGATGGAAGGAAGTTAAAGTGAGAAAAGGAGATAGAGATAGAATTTTATATAGATAATATATCCACAAAGAAACAACTTCGTTGATTTTTTTGTATGTATTAATTGATGATTACAGCCAGACTTTACACTGATATTTCTTTACCTAATACAATTCTGAAGGTTTTTTTCAGGTTGGAACATCCATCATATTTGTGAATTTTTCTCTGAGGTAGTAGAAGCTTCTTCCATAACCAAGTTCGGTGCATTTACTTGTTACCTTGACCTATTCCCTGACCACCTTTCCTAGGAGATATTCCATCACCTCTGTGTAGAGGTCTTTTCACTGTTATAGTCATAACTGTAAGTTAGCCTCCCCTCAACAGAGCACCCTAGTCATCATTCTGAACTACCAGTCTGGCGGTTTCCTCCTCGTTGCTACCATCACATCTCTACCTTTTTGGCACTGTCTGCTCTTGCTTCAGCTCACTGTCTATAGACTGGTCCTCCTTTCTCAGGCTCAGGCAGAGAGAGTATTTTGAAAATTTGAAGGGCATATTCCACCTGTAATCATTTATTCAAAAATTTGTATTATTCTATAACCCCTTCATTTGCAGAGGAAGGTGGGATAATGGAACCTAAACAGGCAGGAATTCGGAGTCATTCACATAGGCTACCACATTTATTAAACTCAAGAGCTTCCACTTTAATTTTACTGCTTGTGTTCATTAAATCGTTGATTTGTTAACTTCTTGCTTAATTTGCTCTGAAGGAAATATTATTTTCCATCAAACAGGGCAACTATGAGTCTTTTAAAGAGTTTTGCTTTACTTTCCTTGAGTTTATTCTATCAAAATAAGGTATGTTTTTCTGTTATACATGAGCTACATGAAATCAAAAGTAATCTGTTTCTTGAAAATGTCTTTTAATCTCAATATTTGGATTACTCATCAGAAATTTTTTTAAAAAAGGCTGGTAAAGAATATTCAAGTAAGAGATGCTACATTCAGGGAGAAAAATCTTTATGTATTTAAGGAATACAATAAAATTAAAAGTTTGGTAGCATAGAGTTTCAATTGTTTCTAGGTATGCTACTATGCTCAGGGGGTGTGTGTTTGAAATTCTAAACACTAAGGTTTGTGAGTCAGATGAGAACATATTTTCTAAATAGACAGAGCATAAAGGAAGGGAAGCCCCTTATGCTTTAAAACTACTTTGAATTATACTAGTGTCCTTAAAGGTGTCTTGCTATTCCATATAGGTGAGTATGAATTAATTATACAACTGCAACATATTATGTGTGAATTATATAATTTGTATGTTTATAGTACATTTAAAAATTTACCAGTAATTATAAATATATTGCTTAAACTCTAAACATATTATAGAGTACCATAGCCATCAAATTAGTTATAATACAAAAAGAAAAAGAAAAATCTAAAATTTCCAGGAAATAGGTTGTAAAGCTTAAATGTAACCCATTTTATAAAATGAATAAACCTATTCCTAATATTCTATTTACTTTACAATGTCTCAATCAATATACATTATATATACATTTAAAGATAGTTAACAGTTAATATTACCAAAATTTTTGGCCAAGTTATAAGGTGTTTAAAACATGAACAAAGCATAGGTGCTATAAATTTACCATAATACTCATCATAATATTTCTTAATATGAAATAAATATTAATTAAATAACATGGCATAGCATTGTATGTTCATTCACATTAGGGAGTATTGGAGTCTCTGAATTTCCCATCTTCATTACAGCAATTACCTGTTTTACTTCATTAACTTCCCTCCATACTTTCTGTGGAAATTGTCTTCTTGGCCTGGAGCTTTTGAGTCAGTTCATGAATTGAGAACTCATTAAAGTATCTGGCCTAAATTTTCTCAGTATAAAGAACATTTGTACAACCCACACTTTCATAATGTGTTCATGGTCAAATGGTCATATGTGGTAATGAACTAAAGACATGCATTTTGTGTAAGTAAAATGACATTGGAGATGAGTTAAAGGTTGCACATTTGACTGACACTGAATTCATTGTTTTGTTTAAATAGAGAACAGATCCATGCCAGTTCCTATGAGAAGATAAGCAGAGAGATAAAATACATTCTAGGATATGTATAACACATTATACGGGATTCTACTCCCTTCATATCTACTGAGTCTTCTCAAAACTGTCTTCTTCATAACTGCCGAGATACATTTTATTTGCCTCTGGAGTTTATTTGTTTTGTTTGTTTCATTTTTTTTTAAGGTACCCAACCTCTTCAATGTGGCAGGCTGGGGGTGGAATCCTGGATGAACAAAACTCCCTAAAAACAGCTCCAATTAATGAATTCTATAAGGTGGCTTTTCAAATCCTCATGCTCTCCCATTGTTTGGCGTATTTCTAAAGCATGTTCCCATAAGAGGAAGCAAGAGTGATCTGCTTGATAAGGTTCTGTGGAGTTTCTCTTCCCTATCTGCTCCTTTTCTTCTCTTTTGTCTGCCTGGATATTTGTTTACTTGTATACTAAAGAATTCACCAGTTCCAGATGCTATCTTAGTTACCCTGGTTTTACTTATCAACTTTTTTAACTGTGTGAAGCCAGTATGCATATGCTTAAAAGTGAATTTTTGGGGGTTTAGTGAACTTATGATCCCAGTCAAATCCAGAATCACAAAGCAAACAAGTGGAACCAGCATCAGTAATAACTGATATGTAGTAGCTCAGGTTTGATTAATTTCTGATATATATATATATATATATATATATATATATATATATATATATATCCATCTCTTGTATCTGTCTACCTGTGTTCCTCAAGCTATGCTGTTTCTCATTCTGTACTTGGGATAAATAAAACTAAGTAAATCCAGTCCTTCGGTTAACCAATATTCACAGCTAGCCTACCATATGAAGAAAACTGAAATAATTCCCTTTCTACATAATATAGAAAATACTTTGGTGATTCGAATATATATGACCTCCAAAGATTCATGTGGTGAATGTTTGCCAGATAGGGAGTTATAGTACTAGGAGGTATAGTCTTGTTGAACTAGATATGGCCTTGTTAGAGGAAGAACGTCACTGTGAGGTTGTGCTTCAAGGCCTTATATTCTCAATTTATGCCAAAAGTGGCACAGAGTATATTTTTGCTAGCTACAGAGTTAAAAATCTCAGCTCCTCCAGCTCCATGCCTGACTGCACACTGCCATGCTTCCTACCATGATGATAATGGACTAAGCCTCTACACTTTAAGCCAACCCCAATGAAATGTTATCCTTTATAACACTTGCCATGATTATTTTGAAACTTTGCAGCAACGAAACCCTTACCAAGACAAATACCAAAGCAAAAAACATGGAGGTAGTATGGCTATAATACGTTGAAATAAAGTACAAGTAAGACAAGGAGGAACTCACAGAAAGTGATTTTTAAAAATTGGTAAATAGAGTAGAACTATGCCATAAAAGACTGATCCTAAATCTAACATATTTAAAGAAATATCTTTATATGATTATTTCCTTTTAAGTATTTTTAATAAAACCTTTACTTAATGGAAAGCAAAATTCTATTCCATATGATTAAATGTAAGGGATGTTAATAATGAATGTGAGATATGTTGCACTTTCAGAATGATATATCAATGCATCACTGTTTCAAAAGGGCTTTATCAGCATGACCCCCACATAGAATACAGCTGATTCAAAGTGTCCTCTTTTTAATAAAATAATGCTCCTCACCTCAAAGAGATTAGATTTTAGACAAGTAAACAAAGTAATCCAAAAATGTAATTATGTTTCAGGAAAAGAAAAAAAAATTCAGAGTAGTAAGGGATTAATTTATGAGAGTAGAGATCAAAGACATTTGTAAAGATACACGTACATGAGCAGCATATCAAAGACCCATCCAGACAAACAAGCTAGCATCTAATACAGGAGTGCGATAGGTAGAGTGTTGTGAAATCTTGTGCTGAATGTCTTCCCTTTATGAAGAATTAGAAGAACACAGAGGAGATGAAAGGAGACGCAGGAAGACGCTGAGCCCGGATGATGAAAGGACTGGTGTGCCTGGCTGAGGGGCATAAAGATGATCAGTAGGCTTATCAGGATGGGACTTGTGCGGGCTTAGTGAGTGATGTGAACTGGAAAGAGAGGCAAAGATTGAAGACTAATTCAGAATGGAATACAGTGTGCAGGATGTGATGAGGAGCAGAATACAACCTCTGCATATGTATGACAAAAGCATCGGGTTGGACTAAGGTTAGGATGTTATGTAATATGGAATTATTTAATTAGCAACAGAATTTGTATTTGGGTGGGAAACACAGAGCTCAAAATGAAATACAGTTAGAGAATCCAGAATGGCTTCAGTGGGGTCTGCTATTCTCTCCTGTTACAGAAGTATTTCACTCTTCAGTTATTGGAAGAAATTATTTGGATACAAGAGTGAATGTTGGCACTATTAACCTAGAACTTTACAATGAAATATTTTAAACTCTCTTATTCTAATCTCTTGCAATAAATTATTTTTGGATATCCAGTGATAATGCTATTAGAGAAATCCACTTATTTAAAAAGGAAAAAATTAATTTTCAATTTCTAAGGGAATTGTGTTGATTGTACATTTCAGCAGAACTTTTTTTTTTTTTTTTATTAACTTGAGTATTTCTTATATACATTTCGAGTGTTATTCCCTTTCCCGGTTTCCGGGCAAACATCCCCCTCCCCCCTCCCCTTCCTTATGGGTGTTCCCCTCCCAACCCTCCCACCATTGCCGCCCTCCCCCCATAGACTAGTTCACTGGGGGTTCAGTCTTAGCAGGACCCAGGGCTTCCCCTTCCACTGGTGCTCTTACTAGGATATTCATTGCTACCTATGGGGTCAGAGTCCAGGGTCAGTCCATGTATAGTCTTTAGGTAGTGGCTTAGTCCCTGGAAGCTCTGGTTGCTTGGCATTGTTGTACTTTTGGGGTCTTGAGCCCCTTCAAGCTCTTCCAGTTCTTTCTCTGATTCCTTCAATAGGGGACCTATTCTCAGTTCAGTGGTTTGCTGCTGGCATTCGCCTCTGTATTTGCTGTATTCTGGCTGTGTCTCTCAGGAGCGATCTACATCCGGCTCCTGTCGGTCTGCACTTCTTTGCTTCACTCATTGATAAGTGGCTATTAGCCCAAATGCTTGAATTACCCTAGATCCCTAGAACAAACGAAACTCAAGACGGATGATCAAAATGTGAATGCTTCACTCAGCAGAACTTTTTAAAGTTTTTTTTTTAGATATATTTCTTCACTTACACTTCAAAGGTTATTCCTCTTCCTGGTTTCCTGTTCATAAGCCCCCATTCCCACCCCTCCCCCTCCCCCATACGGGTGTTCCCCCTATATATCCCCCTTATTGCTGCCCCCATATTCCCCTGCACTGGGGGTCCAACCTTGGCAAGACCAAGGGCTTTCCCTTCCTTTGGTGCCCCTACAAAGTAATTCTCTGCTACATATGCAGTTGGAGCCCTGGGGAAGTCCATGTATAGTTTTTCGGTAGTGGTTTAGTCCAGGAAGCTCTGGTTGGTTGGCATTGTTGTGCTTAATGGGGTTGCAAGCCCCTTCAACTCTTTCAATACTTCCTCTAATTCTTGCCAAGGGGGTCCTATTCTCAGTTCGGTGGTTTGCTGCTAGCATTGACCTCTATGTAATGGACATGCTCTGGATGTGTCTCTCAGGAGAGATCTATATCCAGTCTCTTTCCGCATGCATTTTTTAGCTTCATCAATCTTGTCTAGTTTTGGTGGCTGTATATATATATGGGCCATATATATATATATATACATATATATATATATATGTATATATATATATATATATGGGCCACATGTAGGTCAGGCACTAAATGGCCATTCCTTGATTCGCTTCTCTAAACTTTGCTTCCATATCCCCTCCTATGGATATTTTCCCCCTTTTAAAAAGGAGTGGGAGCGTCTTGCATTTTGGTCAGCTGTCTGCTTGAGCTTCCTGTGGTCTGTGGATCGCATCTTGGGTAATTTGCGCTTTTTGGCTAATATCCACTTATCAATGGGTTCATACCAAACATGTTTTTCTGTAATTGAGTAACCTCATTCATGATGATATTTTCTAGTTCATTCCATTTGGCTATGAAGTTCATGAAGTCATTGTTTTTTATAGGTTAGTAGTACTCCATTGTGTAGATGTAACACATTTTTTAATCCATTCCACTGTTGAAGGGAATCTGGGTTCTTTCCAGCTTCTGGCTATTATAAATAAGGCTGCTATGAACATAGTAGAGCATGTGTCTTTGTTGTATGTTGGAGCATCTTTTGGGTATATACCCAGGAGAGGTATAGCTGGGTCCTCAGGTAGTACTATGGCCAATTTTCTGAGGAACCTCTAGAATGATTTCCAGAGTGGTTGCACCAATTTACAATCCTATCAACAATGGAGGAGTGTTCCTCTTTCTCCACATCCTCGCCAGCATCTGCTGTCACCAGAGGTTTTTATCATAGCCATTCTCACTGGTGTGAGGTGAAATCTCAGGGTTGTTTTGATTTGCATTTCCCTGATAACTAAGGATGTTGAACATTTCTTTAGGTGCTTTATGGCCATTTGATAATTCTCAGATGAGAATGTTTTGTTTAGCTCTGTACCTCATTTTTAATAGGTGATTTGGCTCTCTGAACTCTAACTTCTTGAGTTCTTTGTATATTTTGTATATTAGCCCTCTATCAGATGTAGGATTGGTAAAGATCTTTTCCCAATCTGTTGGTTGCCATTTTGTCCTAATGACAGTGCCTTTTGCTTTACAAAAGCTTTGAAATTTTATGAAGTCCCATTTGTTGATTCTTGATCTTAAAGCATGAGCCACTGGTGTTTTGTTCAGGAAATTTTCCTCAGTGCCCATGTATTCAAGACTCTTCCCCACTTTTCTTCTCTTAGTTTTAGTGTATCTGGTTTAATGTGGAGGTCCTTGACCCACTTGGACTTAAGCTTTGTACATGGTGATAAGAATGGATCGATTTGCATTCTTCTACATGCTGATCTCCAGTTGAACCAGCACCATTTGTTGAAAATGCTATCTTTCTTCCATTGGATGATTTTAGCTCCTTTGTCAAAGATCAAGTGGCTATAGGTGCGTGGGTTCATTTCTGGGTTTTCAATTCTGTTCCACTGGTCTACCTGCTTGTCTCTGTACCAATACCATGCAGTTTTTATGACTATTGCTCTGTAATACTGCTTGAACTCAGGGATGGCGATTTCCCCAGAAATTCTTTTATTGTTGAGTATATATAGATTTTGCTATCCTGGGTTTATTTGTTATTCCAAATGAATTTGCAAATTGCTCTTTTTATCTCTATAAACAATTACGTAGGAATTTTGATGGAGATTGCATTGAATCTGTAGATTGCTTTTGGCAAAATGGCATTCTTTACTATATTAACCCTGCCAATCCATGAGCATGGAAGACCTTTCAATCTTCTGAGATCTTCCTCAATTTCTTTCTTCAGAGATTTGAAGTTCTTTTTATAAAGATCTTTCACTTGCTTGGTTAAAGTCCCACCAAGATATTTTGTTATTTGGGACTATTGTGAAGGGTGTCATTTCCTTAATTTCTTTCTCAGCCTGTTTATCCTTTGTGTAGAGGAAGACTACTGATTTGTTTGAGTTAATGTAATATTATGACACTTTGCTGAAGTTGGTTATCAGGTTAAGTAGCTCTCTGGTGGAACTTTTGGGGTCACTTAAGTTCTCTATCATATCATCTTCAAATACTGATATTTTGATTTCTTCCCTTCCAATTTGTATCCCTTTGACCTCCTTTTGCTGTCTGATTTCTCCAGCTAGGACTTCAAGTACTATATTGAAAAAGTTGGGAGAGAGTGGGGAGCCTTGTTTATTCTCTGATATGGGTGGGATTGCTTCAAGTTTCTCTTTATTTAGTTTGATATTAGCTACTGGTTTGCTGTATATTGCTTTTACTATGTTTAGATATGGGCCTTGGATTCCTGATCTTTCCACAACTTTTGTCATGAAGGGGTGTTGAATTTTGTCAAATGCTTTCTTAGCAGCTAATGAAATGACTATGTGGTTTTTATCTTTGAATTTGTTTATATAGTGAATTACACTGATGGATTTTCATATATCAAACCATCACTGCATCCCTGGGATGAATCTTACTTGGTCATAATGGATGATCATTTTGATGTGTTTTCGTATTCAGTTTGCAAGAATTTTATTGAGTATTTTTGCATCAATATTCATAAGGGAAATTGGTCTCAAGTTCCCTTTCTTTGTTAGGTCTTTGTGTGGTTTTGGTATAAGAGTAATTGTGTCTTCATAGAAGGAATTTGGTAGTGCTCCGTCTGTTTCTATTTGGTGGAATAGTTTGGACATTATTGGTATTAGGTCTTCTATAAAGGTCTGACAGAATTCTGCACTGATCCCATCTGGACCTGGACTCTTTTTGGTTGGGAGACTTTTAATAACTGCTTATATATTTTAGGAGTTATGGGGTTGTTTAGATGGTTTATTTGTTCCTGATTTAACTTTGGTACCTGGTATCTGTCTAGAATATTGTCCATTTCCTCCAGATATTCCATTTTTGTTGAATATAGGCTTTTGAAGTAAGATCTGATGATTTTTTTTTAATTTCTTCAGATTCTGTTGTTATGTTTCCCTTTTCATTTCTGATTTTCTTAATTTGGATACACTCTCTGTGACTTCTGGTTAGTCTGACTAAGGGTTTATCTATCTTGTTGATTTTTCTCAAAGATCCATTTCCTGGTTTTGTTGATTCTTTGTATAGTTCTTTTCATTTCTCCTTTGTTGATATCAGCTCTGAGTTTGATTATTTCCTGCCTTCTACTCCTCTTAGGTTTATTTATTTACTTTTGTTCTAGAGCTTTTAGGTATTCTGTCAAGCTGCTGACATACGTTCTCTCTTGTTTCTTTTTGCAGGCACTCAGAGCTATGAGTTTTCCTCTTAGTACTGCTTTCATTGTGTCCCATAAGTTTTGGAAGTTGTATTTTAATTTTCATTAAATTCTAAGAAGTATTTAATTTCTTTCTTTATTTCAGCAGAATGTTAACCAAACAATACTGTCTTAAATTTAAGAAACTAAAAGTGTTTTGCCATTGTGTTACAATTCTTCAGAGAGTATTGCTAGGCATATTAGATTATTAGTTGAAAAGTTAACAAATTTAAACAATGGTATTTGAATTAGGTATGACATGATTTTGTAATTACATAATAGGGTAAAGTGGATCATTGTAGTTTTATTTCAAGAAATTTTGGATTATTAGAATCATAAATTGTGAATTAGACTTAGTTTATGTTCTCAGACACTAGTATGTGCCAATGAAAATTGAGAATATGTTTAGGGTAGAACAGCCACTCCCAGGAATCTCTGTCATAGTATTTATTAGTTTTCATTGTTTTGATTTTGTACTCTGAATGAAGAAGTAATTATGAATATTCATTCAAAGAGGATGAAGTGGAAATGATGTAATTATTTTTAAAACTTCTGTAAAAATTCCATTTATACAGAAACACAATATATATTTTTGAATGACATATGAATAACTATTTATATGAATGCACATATAAATATGAACGTGTGTTAGAATGCATGCATGGATAGATGAGTGAACAATGGACATCCAAGACAGTGAGCTTAACTTACAAGGCAAAAGGTATACTTTGGCTCACATTTGTGGAGGTTTCAGTTCCTCACTTGTTGGTCTTACAGTTTTTTGTTGAGATGGCTCATCATACCAGTTAGCAAATGGCAGAACAAAACAAAAACAGCAAAGCTATTCACCTAGAGGATAGAAAATGGAATATGAGAAGGAATAGAGCCTCATCATCACCATTTGTAGCATTATTTCTGTGACATAAAAATCTACGAGGCTCTTTTGGGTCTGAGTTACCTCACTCTGAATGACATTTTCAGTTCCTTCTATTTGCCTGCAAAACTCATGATGTCCTCATTCTTAACAGCTGAGCACATAGACAAAGCACATTTTCTGTATCGATTCTTCTGTTGTGGGACATCTGGGTTGTTTTCAGCTTCTGGCTACCACAAATAAAGCCACTAAACATAATGGAACACGTACCCCTGAAGCATGGTGGGGCAGCTTTTGGGAATATGCCCAAGAGTGGCATAGACAGATTTTTAGGTAGATCTATTTCCAATTTTCTGAAGAACATGCATGGTATGTACTCACTAATAAGTGAATATTAGTCAAAAGAATACCAAGTATACCATCCACAGAACTCAAAAAATTTAACAAGTCAAAAGGCCCAACTGTGGATGACTCAATCCCACTTGGGAGGGAGAAGAAAGCAATCATAGGAGGTGGGGAGGAAAGGACCTGGGTGGGAAAGGAGACAGGGAGGGGACGAAGGGAACATGATCAGGTATTGGGTGAGGGGAACAGTACTGATGCCCAGAGGGCTAGCAGAAAGAATCAAAACAGGCAACCTTGGGAGGAAGGAGGTGGGGGGCGGAGCCTCTAGAATGAACCGGAGACATGGGAGGCAAGAAACAATCAGGGCTCAAAGGTAGGGACCCTAGATAAAATGTCCTACAGTGGAGAGAGGGAACTTGTAAAGTCCATCTCCAGTTGAAAGACAGAGCATCAAGTGGGTGGATAAGGTTACCATCCCATAGTCAAAAACTCTGACTTAGAATTGTTCCTGTCTGAAAGAACTACAGGGACAAAAATGGAGAAAGCCTGAGGGAAAGGAGTTCCAGTGACAGGCCCAAATTGGGATCCAGCTCAAGGGGAGTCCCCAAGGTCTGACACTAATACTGAGTTTATGGTGTCCTTACAGACAGAAGTCTAACATGACTGCCCTCTGAGAGGCCCAACAAGCAAGTGAAAATGTCAGATGCAGATTCTTACACCCAACCAATGGAAAGAAGCCAGTGAACCCTGTCGCTGTATTAGAAAAAAAGATGAAAGAAACTGAGGAGGAGGAGGAGGACCCCATAGGACAACCAGCATTGTTAACTTACCTGGACCACTGAGGTCTCTCAGACTGGATCACCAACCAGGAAACATACACCAACTGATATGAAGCCTCCAAATCATATACAGCATAGGACTGCAGGTTCTGGACTCAGAGGAGGAGCATCAAATCCTTGAGCGACTTCAGGCTCCAGGGAGAGGTGAGGTCTGATGGACTGCAGGTGGGGGGATGTCCTCATGGAGACAGGGGGTTGGAGGATATGGGATATGGAACAGTCAGAGGGTAGACTGGAAAGGGGATAATGTCTAGATGGCATATATAATATTTAAAGATTTAATAGCACGTACGCACATGTGTGTATGAGTGTTTGATGTGTATTAGTGATTTTTTTTTGTGGCCAAAAGTGGGTGTTGAGCCCATAGAAGTTAGAGTTATAGAAAATTGTGAGCCAGTGGACATGGGTGTTGGGACCTGGTCTTGGGTCATCTGCTCTTAATCAATTATATATCTCTCTAGCCCTCGTACAGTATAACTGTGAAATTTTAAAGGCTATGACTAGCTTCCTATACATAGTAAATCTTCAATATATCATTTAAATAATTAGCTATAATGTCAATAACTAGTAGCTATTTAAGTAGATAATATATTGCATTGTTCAGAGAACAAGAAGTAATAGTGTCTGTACTGGTCAATATTTAAGAAAACACTCTTGCATATTTTAAGCCATGTTTAATTGAATCATAACATGGAATGAAAAGAAATGGAGCATAAACTCAATGTAAAATTTTGCTTTTCTAATTCTATTAATAATAGTAAAAAGGGAAATCCCATGAGTACTTCCTAATATTGCTAAGCATTAATTTGTTTGCTTCTAAATTTGTATAGAAAAAGAGCATACAAATGAAATTTCATAGATCAAAAACCAAATTTGTTCTGATGTTGAATAATCATAATTTAATAAAAAAGTTGTTTACATTTTTTTAATTTTAGAGTTGCTTTTAGTACTAATTGTCCAATCCCAAACTGTTATTATAAGCTAATATTGACATCATTGTCCTTGCAAGGTTAGTAACTATATGAAAAGTAGGAAACTTTGAAAAATGAGAAAAATATTTTTTGTTGGATATAGTTCTCTCCTGAGAGACACATCCAGAGCATGTCCAATACAGAGGTCAATGTTAACAGCAAACCACTGAACTGAGAACAGGACCCCCTGGTGGAAATTAGAGGGAGGATTGAAAGAGTTGAAGGAGCTTGCAACCCCATAAGATCAACAATGCCAACCAACCAGAGCTTCCAGGGACTAAACCACCACCCAAGACTATACATGTGCTGACCCAGGGCTCCAACTGCATATGTAACAGTGTATAGCCTTGTTGTGGCACCAATGGAAGGGGAAACCCTTGGTCATGCCAAGGTTGGATCCCCAGTGCAGGGGAATATGGGGGGCAGTAAAGCAGATGGATGGGGGGAATACCCGTATGGGGAAGGGGGGGGATGGAGGATTATGGACAGGAAACTGGGAAAGGGAATAACATTTGAAATGTAAGTAAAGAAATATATCTAATGAAAAAAGCTTTCTTTCAAATAGCTTATTTTCAAGACTATTAACTTAGCCATCTGAAATTTAGGCTATAGTTTACATGTTCATACAAAGTGTGATTTTTAGAGAGAATGGAAATGTGTTTGTTCATATTTTCTATTTTTAAAAACTTTGCAAGTCATTAAGGTCAAAATCTGGTCACATACATCACCTTTAAAATCCTTTATTGATTTTTGGTTTGTAATATCCACTCTGAAAGTCCCCTCTCATTTTCCTGGCATAACTTCAAATTCATGATGCTCGTTCTTTAATTCTTTATTATTTAAACCACCCTGTTTTTGGACATCCTGCAAATCCACTTACTCCCATTCACCTTAGAATTCTCCTGTGCATTATCTATTCCTGTCAACACTATTTTCTTTGATGTATATCTAATTAAACCTTTTCAATCCTCAACTTGAGCACTGCTTTCTCTGCAAATCTGCTAAGCCCACAGTTAAATGTATCTCTCCTGTGATACATGATTTTAGTAGAGGGTATTACTGAAGAGTATTGTGTATTACTAAAAAATATTGTGTATGATGGAAATTGAAGTACTCATTATTTAAATTGATTGTTTAGTGTCTTTTCCTCTCAAATATATGAACTCTTGATATAGGGTTCCTTTGTAAAGTCTTACATGCCTGATTTTTTGTAATAACCTAAATAGTTACAGGCTATCACATGATATTGCTTTTCTTTAGGGAGTGTTTAAATATTTCACATCATAAATAAGTGGCTTCAGAGGATTATTGTTTTTGTATAAGCTCAATAAAACAGCAACAAATCAAACCTCTTTTGACACTTGACTCACCCTCCATTAATATGGTTCTATCCTAACAGGTAAGCACTCAATTTTTAACTGCTCTACTAAGAGTGTATGCACATAAACTGATGAATGTGCGTCGATGGATCATTAGCTTAATACCAGGAACAATATTATCTAAAGTGGTTTTCAACCTGTTGGTTACAACCCCTTTTGGTGATCTCATATCAGATACTTAACCTATCAGATGTTTACAATTCAATTTACACAATTGGAAAATGTTACAATTATGAAGTCACAATGAAATAATTTATGGTTGAGGGGTCAGCTCAACAGGAGAAACTATATTAAAGGGTCACAACATTAGTAAGGTTGAGAACCAGTGATCTATAGGTGACAAATGGGAGTCATTTTCATTGTCAAAATTGGAGATGATATTGTTGTCTTAGCAGCTGAAGTGTTAGGGTTCACTATGAAAATAAATGGAGGATGACTTATCAAGCTAAAGTGCCAGAAATACTTTGGCTAAGAAACTAGATATAGAAAACAGTACTTTGAATCATTTTGCCATTAGTAGATAGTAGTCTCTAAAATACGGCTTAAGAAGGCCAATTATGTTCATTTATTTGGCATTAATACAGCCCAGAGAATACTTATCCATTGGGGGCTTGAATGGCACATGTGGCCCATAGGATCTTGTATTTGAAATCTTTCTCTACAAATAGTGCCCTATGGGTAGGGTAATGAAGCTTTAACAAATACAGTCTTGGTAAAGGTAATGTTTATGGAGGTTATAGAGTAAAGCATCATCCTCTCATTTCTCTTCCTGATCTCTCACTCTGTGCCCTGTGCAAATGAAATATGGATACCCAGCTTCCTTGGGTTGTTACTGTGCCATGCTTTCCCTACCATTAGAGACTATCATTTGGGAGCCATATGCCTGACTCTTCCATTCTTCCTTGGGTTGCTTTTGGTTAAAGCATTTTATATGAGCAACATGAAAATAACTAATCAAAAACAAGTCAAGGAAAAGTGTTTTTTTTTTCTTAAACATGACATTGTAGATTAGGGGAGAAATATAGAAGACTGGATATTTGGATTGCAAGGGTGAATGGTGCAAGCATAGCTTAAAGGATCATGTTTGGGAGAGCCTGGAAGATGGTAGTTTGGAGAGTTGTTTAGATGACCTGGCTAATTAAGTATCAAGAAATCAGCGTGGGAACAAAGAACTCTATTAGGAGTTGGGCTGGAGGTCATTTGTGTAATACTTTGGCAAAGAACCTGAATGCATTCACTTATAATGTCTTACGAACTTGCTTAAGGCTTAATTAAAAGGTAACAGAATAGTAGAAAAAAATTCCAAGAAAGCATGAATTTGATTCTATGGCACGGTTATTACTACTGACTCTTATGCAGGTCTACATTGTAAAATAACAATAATTAGGTCATAAAAATGGAAAACTGTGCTAAGTTTTGGAGAGGAAATTATCACTGGAAAGCTTAAAATTACTAGCAATTCACATGCTGAAAGGGAGACCACAATAGTTACTGAGATTAGTGTCATTAAGGATATGCTTCCTGATCTGCTCTGGAAAGATGGAGAAAGTACTCAGTACTGAGGAGATAAAAGAAAGAGGATCATGGCCTTTCTGGTATACATAAGAGCCTGTATCTTAAGTGGTGAAAAAGGCTGTATAGCATTGTATTAGATACAATAATGTTTCATATATTACATACATCCAGTAAGCATTGATATACTGAATTTTCTTTGACCCCTTCAAGCTTGTCATGACAATTTTGTACCCAAAATTTGATGTTTCAAAGATGTTACACTCCCCAGCTCATATCAATTCATGGAAATGATCTGTGTGGTATTTGTGTCATTGAGAGAAATAGTGAAGGAAATGCTACCATGTTTGAAGACAAATTATTTTATAAAATATAAGAAAAAGAAAACTTTTTGAGGTAGTTATGAAAATCTTGGTCAATTTTGATATATTGTTATGCTTATGTAGATTTCTAAGTAAATATCATTATATTATCTAAAGTTAAATTTTGCCAAAGTTTACTTAAAATATTTTTGATTTTTGGTGGTTCTGGAAGTGGTAGGCTAATAAATATACAAATGAATCAGAGATGGTTGGAGAGCAGATATCTAAAGACATGAGTAATGTTAGAAGAAAACTGGGAAGAGAAGGGAGAATTTTTCAAAATTCATTTTTGAGCCATTAGCCCCAAAAGGGGAGAATACATTATTTCTAGTGATATTGAGTTCAATTGGAAGGTCAAAAACCACAACTTATAATGAAGAGCCTCAAAAACATCTGAATTATACTCTCAGTTGCCAGGAAACTTTTGTCTGGGCAGATAGTGTCAAGAGACTTTGCCAGGAAAACTTTGTCTGGGCAAAGAATGTCAAGAGACCATTTTTATTAGACCCTTGCTGAGTTGGTGATTGGTAAACTTGTACTTTGTGAGACAAAGAGAGAAAGTTTTTGCCCAAAATAATGTGCTTTACAAACTGAACAAAAAACAAGGTTCATTGAATGATGCTCTGAAACCTGGCAGTGAAAAAATAAAAGACATTGACTCAAAATGGATGCAGTGTTCATCAAGGTAGATAACTGTTTTCAGGCTAGAGTTCTCAAGAGAATACAGAAATAAAGATTTCATTCATGTTCTCCAACCTCACACCAAGAAGTAGGGTAAACTACAGCATCAATATGCAAGACCACATGCAGCCTATATATTCTTACCCAAAACTCTATTCTTGTCTTCCATAATTCCTATTTAATATTGAATATAGATATTTGTGGGTCAGCTTACCACTGATCTGATGTCCTTTTTCTTCTTTCTCTCTTTTCTTTTTTTTGTCAATTTTTGTTGATTGAGAATTCCATACATACACATAATGTCTTTTGATCAAATCCAAACCCCATTACCTTGCCTAACATTTCCCCAGGCTACCCTCCCAATACTTTCCCATTCCAACTTCATGTACTTTTAGATTCAACTAACTGAGCCCACTTATTTCTGTTAGCATGTGCATTGGTAAAGGCTCATTCACAAAAACATGAGTAGGTTCTCAAGCACATTTCAATCAGTGCTGGCAGGAACTTGATTAAGACACGTGCAAATCAACTCAGTACACATATCAGTTCAGAATGAAGGATACAGAATTCACTTCTTGAAAATGGGTGTGTTTCATTCTCAATACCTCGCTTCATTCCATACTAGATTTTAAATTAATTTGTTGTCATTGAACATTCTGAGAGTGTTTTCTGTCATCAAATTATTGTTACTCCCCCCCCCATCCCTACCACCTTTAGTTACATGATCTCATATGGAATTATGACTAAAGAGTTTAAGACATTGGTAAATACATAACAGTAATTAAATGTTTGTTCTACTTTTGAAGTTATATAGCCATTTAGCAATATTCTTTTCCAGTTGTAAGCAAGAAATTCTGCCTGCTTTGGATGAGGGAATATTTAATACCCTAACTGTCATACTTCCCAGATAACCAGGTAGACTGCCTGCAGACATTCTTTGCTTTCTGTGTTCCCAGAGATCGAATCCCTCAGTCTCATGTCTAAGGGTACAACAGAACACCAGCTACAACCCCATTTTCCTGCTTGCTCACATCTCCTGTGGATCCCAGACATCATCCCATCTTAACCTCCCTACCTCAACTTATCACTGCATCAGACTCCAATGCCACTAGGCATTCCCTATGAATAAGAAGCAGATTAGTAAAACAAGCAACATATAGCCATTACACTCACTAAAAATATAGAGACAAAAAATAAACCAAGAAATAAAGCACCTACACAAGAAGGACAAACCCAGATGTCAGTACCTAGATGTATAATCACCCCAAACTCAGATGCCTAGCTGTCAGCATAGGAACATAATAAAAAATTGCGAGGGAAACATGTCTCCATTAGAGTCCATATATTGTACCACAGCAGGTTTTGAATATTCCAACACAGCTGAAACATAAGAAAAAGATTTTTTAAAACTTTTATTTATTATTATTATTTTGCTTATTCACTTTAATCCCACTCATTGCCCCCTTCCTAGTCACTTGCTTTCACAATCCTTCCTCCCATCCCCGCTCCTATTCTCCTTTGAACAGGTTGCGACCCCCTCTGGATATCCCTCCACGCTGTCATATCAAGCTCTATGAGGCTAAGAACAACCTCTCTTGCTGAGGCCAGACAAGGCAGTCCAGCTAGAAGAGTATAGCCCAGGTACAAGGCATTGATTTGAATGGCCCCCACTTCAGCTGATTGGGACTCACATGAAGACCAAGCTGCATATTTGCTACATATGTGTGGGGAGGACAAAAGATCTTAGAACAAAGATATGAAAGTGATAGAGGTCCTTAAAGAGAAAGGCAACAAAACCCTTATAGAAATCCAGGAAAAGCACAATTAAACTACTGGAAGAAATATATAACTAGCTTAAAGTAAACTAACTAAGCAAGCAAGAAACCAACCAGGCTACCACTGCTGCCACCACCACATCAAACAGTTGAGAAAAATGAATAAAACTCTTCAAGACCTGAAAATAGAAGTAGAAGCAATAATGAAAACATAAACTGAGGAAATTCTAGAAAAGAAAAATTTAGGATTTTATGCAGGAACTACAGAGGGAAGCTTTATCAGTGAACTACAAGAGATGGAAGAGGGAATCTCAGACATTGAAGATATAATGATATATAAAATATATATAAAGATATATATGTGATATATATAAAATTTATATATACATATAAAGATGTAAAAATTAAAGAATATGTTAACTCTAAGAAATTTTTGACACAAAACACCCAGAAAAACTGGCATACTATGAAGAATAATAAAAATAGAGGAAGTAGAACAATCCCAGCTCAAAAGCCCAGAAAATACTTTTGAGGAAATGTTTATAATCTAAAGAAGAGGATGCCTAATGTTCAAGAAACATACAGAACACCAAATAGATTGAACCAGAAAGCAAAGTTCCCTTGTCTCATAATCACCAAACACTAAATACAGAGAACATTATAGAATGTTAAAAGCTGCAAGGAGAAAGAGATCAAGGAACATACAAACCCAGATCTAGTAGAATTATACCTGATTTCTCACTGGAGACTCAAGAAGTCAGACTGTTTCAGTCAAACTCAATGATACTATGGATGCCAGCCCAAACTTTCAATTGCCATAGGTGGAGAAAATTAGATATTCAATGATAATGTAAATGTGAACAATATCTACATATAAGTCCAGTCCTATAAAATATACAAGAAAGAACATTCCAACTTAAGGTGGTTAACTCCGTACATGAAAATACTCTCACACCATAATACCAAAAGGGAGAAAATACACACACATACACACACACACACACACACACACACACACACACACACACACACGGGAGAGAGAAAGACAGAGAGAGAGAGAGAGAGAGAGAGAGAGAGAGAGAGACATACAAAGACACACACAGACATATACAGACACACACATGCGCACACACACACACAATGCATACCATCAGTACGACTACCAGCAACACCAACACCACCACTGATATAAAAGAAATCAACAAGGGGTTGAGGATTTAGCTCAGTGGTAGAGAGCTTGCTTAGCAAACCCAAGGCCCTGGGTTAGGTCCCCAGCTCTGAAAAAAAGAAAAAAAGAAAAAAAAAAAGAAAAAAAAAAGAAAAGAAATCAACAAATCTTGATATAGCTCAACATTGGTGGTTTCAATTTCAGGATATAAGACAAGGAGTAACAGAGTGAATGCCCAAGGGAATCCATCTTTCTGCTGCATCCAATAAATGTACCTCAACATCAATGATAGACAGCAGGATAAAAGGATGGGAAAAGATATTCAAAGCAAATGGACCCAAGAAACAAGCTAGTGTATTTATTCTACTATTTAACAATGTAGACTTCAAATGATAACAAAAAAAAGGATGTGGAACAATACTAAAGGCAAATTCCATCAAGATGAAATTTCAATTGACACTCAAGAACAAAAACAGGAACATAAATGTTTATAAAGAAAAAAAATTACCACACATTTATTCTCATGTTACATCTCACACACTGATAGTGGGAGACTTCAGTAGCCTATTCTTACCTGGGACAGGTCATCCAGACAAAAAAATAAACAGAGAAATGTTGGAGCTAATGAACATTATAAACTAAATATATTTACCATATATTTGCTGTATATTTCACCCAAACGCAAAAGAATATACCTTCTTTGCACTTCATGAAACTTTTTCCAAAATTATCATATTCTCAGATACGAAGCAAGTCTTAATAGATACAAAAATTACACCATCTCTGTACTGGCTGTTTTTGTGTATCAAGTTGACACAAGCTAGAGTTACCACAGAAAAAGCAGCCTCCCTTGCGGAAATGCCTTCATGAGATCCACATGTAAGGCCTTTTCTCATTAGTGATAAGGGTGGCAGGGCCCATTGCAGGTGGTGCCATCCTTAGGCTGGTAATCTTGGGTTCTATAAGAAATCAAACTGAGCAAGGCAGGGGAAGCAAGCCAATAAGTAACACCCCTCTATGATCTCTGCATCAGTTCTTGCTCCCTGACCTGCTTGAGTTCTAATCCTGACTTCCTTTGGTGATGAACAGCAATGTGGAAGTTTGAGCTGAATAAACCCTTTCCTCCCCAACATACATCTTTGTCATGTTTTGTACAGGAATCAAAAGTTTAACTAAGACAATCTCCTTTTATAGCATCAGACCACCAAGAATTAAAGCAGGATATCAACAACTACAGAAACAATAGAAAGTTAACAAACTCATGGAAACCAAACAGCTCTCTACTAAATGTTAAATGGGTAAAATAGAAATAAAGGAAGGAGTAAAGACTTTCTCAAATTCAATGAAAATAAATGTACAACATACCCAAACTTATGGGATACAATGAAAAAAGAGTGCAAAGAAGAAAGTCCATAGGACTATGACCGATGTCATGATAGCCCACTGTTAACACTATTGATGATATTCTGCTGTATGTAGACAGGTGTATACTGTAACTGTCATCTGAGAAGATTCATCCAGCAGCTAGTGGAAACAAATGAAGAGATCCACTCCAAACATTATGAAGATCTTGGAAAATCCTGTGGAAGAGGGGGAAGAAGCATTGAAGAAGCCAGAGAGGAATAGGATACAACAATTAAACCTACAGAAAGAACAGACCTGGGCACACAGGAGTCCACAGAATTACCAGAGAGCAAACAAAGGACAGATCTAGGTCCTAGGCTTACAGTTGTGCAGCTTTGTCTTCATGTGGGACTCAACAGCAGGCACAGGGGTTGGATTTGACTCTGTTTTTTGTCTCTGGATCCTGTTCCCCAACTGGGATGCCTTACATAGCCACATTAGAAGAGAATATGCCTAGTTCTACTGCAACTTGATATGCCAAAGCAGGTTGATATTCCATGGGAGCCTCTATTTTTGTGAGGAGAAGGGGGAAACTGGAGAATGGAGGGAAGTAGAAGTGAGAGGGAGGGACTGAAAAGAAAGTAGGGAGAGGAAAATGCAATGTGGATGTAAAAATGTAAAAACTATTAAAAATATAAAAATATCTTAAAATAATAAAATATTAAAAACAAGCAAACAAAAACCAGTATTCCACTGTACTGAAAAGTCTAAAAGAAATGGGTAATTTTCTCAATAGGTTCTGCTTACCAAGGTTAAGTTAAGATCAGATAAACAAATTAAGCAGATCTATAACCTCCAGTGAAATACTAGAAATTATCAAAATTCTGACAGAAAAAATGATGTAAAATATTAAATAAAACACTTGCACACCAAATCAAAGATCACCTAAAAATGATCATCCACCATAGCCTTCATCCCAGAGATAGGGGGATACCTCAATATTAAAAAAAATCAGTAAATGTAATGTGCCATCTAAGTAAACAGAAAAGGATAAAACATACACACAAGATCATCTCATTAGGTGCAGTAATTCCTTCTTACAATAAGCATTTTTCCTTAAAAAAATCCTGGAGATATTAGAGATACAAGGCACCTATCTAAAAGTAATAAAGGCAATATATAGCTTGCTTATAACCAACATCAAATTAAATGGAGAGAAACTCGAAGTAATCCCACTAAAATCAGGAATAAAACAAAGTTGCCCCCTTTCCATATCTATTCAATATAGTACTTGAACTTCTAGCTAGGGCAATAAGATAACTGAAGGAGGTGAAGAGATTACAACTTGGAACAGAAGAAGCTAAAATATTGTTATTTGCAGATGATACAATATTATACATAAAGTGATCCTAAAATTTCCACCAAGGAACTTTTACAGCTGTTCCACATTTTCAGTATAGTGAATGGATGCAAGATTAACCAAAAAAAAGGAAATTTATATCCTTCCTAAATACAAATGACAGATAGATTAAAAATTCAGGAAAGCAACACATTTCACAAAGGTCTCAGATAATGCAAAATATCTTGGGGTAACTCTAACTAAGGAACTGAAAATTTCTATGATAAAAACTTTAAGTCTTTGAAGACAAAAAATTGAAGAAGATATCAGAAGATGGAAAGATCTACCTCACTCATGGATCTGAAGTATTTAGCATAATAAAAAATGGACATTCTAAGAAGACCAGTCTATAGATTCAATGTGATTGCCTTCTAAATTCCAACACAATTATTTACAGACCTCAAGAAGACAATTTTCAACTTCATATAGAAAACAAAAATAAAAACCAAAAAAATAGCAAGAAACAATTCTGGACAGTGAACAAACCAAAGAAAATTAAATAGCAAAAACAAAAACAAAATGCTGGAGTTATTATCATCCTTGAGTTCTAGATGTTCTATAGAGCCTCTGTAATAAAAATCTCATGCTATTGTCATAAAACAGACACTCTTATCAATTATATCAAATTAAAAAACAATCCATAACCCCAAATACCATAAATCACACTGGAAATAAGAAAGCAACTTCTACAAATTGTATTGGTAAAACTGAAGGTCAGTATGTAAAAGAATGCAAATAGGCCCATGTTCATCACTCTAATCAAAAGTCAAGTCAAAGTAGATCAAAAACCTCGACATAAAAGTAGATTCAGTGAACTTGATAAAAGTTAGAGTGGACCAGAGCCTTGAATGCATTGGTAGAGTAGATGACTTTCTGAATAGAACTTAGTGTCAATAGTGCAAACACTCAGATCAAGAGTTATATCTGATACCTTATGAATCTGAAAAACTTCTGTAAAACAAAGGTCACTTTCAAACAGACAAAGTATTAACTATAGGATGAAAAAAGGTTTTTTAACTCCACATCAATGGAGGCCTAGT
Source organism: Rattus norvegicus (assembly GCF_021556685.1). NCBI lineage: Eukaryota > Metazoa > Chordata > Mammalia > Rodentia > Muridae > Rattus > Rattus norvegicus. Next base: position 64,819,278 of record NC_141535.1, read on the forward strand.
ATCCATAATATATAAAGGACCCAATCAACTAAACATTAACAAACTAAGAAATCCAATTAAAATTGGGTTACACTTATAAACAATATTAGGAATTAGGAACATGCAAATCAAAACTAATTCATGATTCTATGTTATACCTGTTAGAATGGCTAAGAACAATATGACACATGACAGCTTATGTTGGCAAGGTTGTAGAGCAAGGGGAATACTCATCCAACTAGAACAGCCACTATGGAAATCAAAATTGTGTTTTCTCAGTTAATTTGGAATTGATATACCTCAAGATCCAGCTACACCATTCTTATACACAAAGGAATCTCCATCCTTCCATAAGGAGACTTGTTCAACTGTGTTCCTCAAAGATTTTATTCATAACAGACATAAACTAAAAACAATCTAGATGTCTCTCAACTGAAGAATGGATACAGAAAATGTGGATACGAAAACTGAGTTTTACTCAGCTGTTCAAAAAATAACCTCATGAAATTTGTCAGCAAATGGGCCAAAAGTAAAAAACAAAACAAACAAATAAACAAACAAAAAACACCATCCTGAATGAGGTGACCCAGATCCAGAAAGATAAATATGGTATGTACTCACATATAAGTGGGTTTATTATTAAATAATAATAAACCTCTAATCCACAGACTTACAGAGGTTGTATAAAGAGGATCCCTGTATGAAGGGTGAATGGACCTCCTCGGAAATGAGAGGAGGCCTCAGAGTGTGAACCGACTTCTCAGTGAAGGGGAAGTAGAATAGATTTTTTGGGTGGACTGGCGGCAGGCAGGGACAGGAGCAGGCAGAATCAGTAGGTGGGGATGGGATGAAGGGAGAGAGTGTGATGAGTGAGTGCTGGAATTGATGGATTTGTTAAGTGGTATGGAAATGTAGTGCAGTGAAACTTCCTAGACTCTTTGAAGGTGATCCTAATGAGAACTTCTAATAATGGGGGATACTCTCTCATCTGGCCATCTTTGTAGTCAGTCAAGTCTTCCACTGGTAGGCCTTGTTGCAATCAATTGAGTTTTTGGCCAAGGGAACCCACAGAAATTTCCAAACAACCCAGCCTAATACTAAGACAAAGGCCTTCTCTCTGAAACTGACTACAGGGCCCCATTGTTGACAACGATGTCCATATATGCCCAACTGAACATAGGACATTGTGTTGTTGACTACTTAGTATCTTCTCCCTATGTTCTAGTCTCCTTGGATCAAGAAGGTACTCTTCAGGCTACGAAAAGAGATATGTGGACAGCAGCACAGCTACAAACTTTGATCTACAAACTGCCTATAAAATCTGCTATGGCAATGGTGGCACAGAACTTGCCTGAGTAGCCAACCAATGTTCTATTTGACTTCCGGTTCACTCCATGAAAATAAACTCACATCTGACACTGCTTGTGTAAGTAAGAACTAGAGACTGGATGGCCCAGAGACTCAGGAAAAACCAAACACTGATTGAAAAACAAACCCAAAATAATAAAAAAAGATTCCTATTGACGTTATGGTATTCTAGATCAGTGCAATATCCACTCATCATCAGAGAGACTTCGTCTGACAGCAGATGGGAATAAAGCCAGAGACTGACAGTCAGACAGTCGGATTGTATGTGTGGAGAGAGAGAAAGTCTAAGTTGTACATCTTCATTATATTTGTGACCCCTCTGAATTCAGGAAATTATAGGGAAGAGGAAATGGTAAGACTGTAACAGTCAAAATGGCTGAAGGACCCAAGAGAACAGGGCACTCTGAATCAAGCAAGGCACATAAGCCCTCACAGGCTGACAGAGACTGACACAGCAAAAGCAGTGCCTATGTGGGTCTCCATAAAGTCCTCCATCTAGATATTATAGTTATTAGCTTAGTATTTTTCTACAACTTTAAACTATGAGAAAAATGGATCTCTGACTCCTTTGTCTGCTCTTAGGACTCTTGTCCTCCTCTTATAATGCTGTCCAAATTGGATGCAATAGTTTTTGCTTCTTATTATATTCTCTTATGTTTGGTTGTTAACTCCTAAAAGCCACTTCTTTTTCAATAAGAGACTGAAAAGGAGTGGATCCAGAGGGTAAAGGCAGTGAGAAGGAACTGGGAGGCATGAGGGGAGGGAAAACTATAATCAGAATATATTGTATGAGAAAAGAATCTGTTTTCAATTAAAACAACAAAAGCGCCCTTCCTGTTACAGCCTGAAGACTGTAAGCTATCCTGCAAGTCATTTGGAAAAGTGACCACAAAATTTCTATATCAACATAATTTCATTTTGTAGCATGAACTTTGAAGTACTACTTCTTAGGTTGACTCTATTTTTTTATCACTGTTTACGTCTGGTCTAGTGTGAAATATTATTTTTTCAAGACAATGTGTTAGTAATTACTAATTAGGGAAATCTCGAGCAGGGTCTTATGAAGCCAGATACACTTACTTGCTTTTTTTTGTAACTATATCTCTCTTCTATTTGTAAGCTAAGTTGTTACCACATATCAGAACAACAACTGTTATCATATATCAGAACAAAGTCTCTATCCGAGTTCAATATATATGCATGATTCCAGATACAGTCATCAAAAGAGAGCATACAAGCAAAATACAGCTAGCTATAAATGCGTGAAGAGATCTTAAGCATGAGAACATGGAGTCCCCAATGTGCTTGCGTAAATCCTATGCCACAGAAATGTGAGCCACATAAATGGTGGTTTGGAGGCTCTGAATTTCCACATGGTTCATTATGAAGCAAAATACAACTGACATGAACTTATTTGGGCTAATGCTAACTCTTTATGCAATAATTCTCTACATTTAACTATGTCACCCTCTCCTGATATTTGTTTAGCGGCTTTTGTGGTTTAAATGTGTGTTTTTACACAATATTTTATATTTCCATTGAAGTAGAGATTGTCTCCAGTTTACCATCATTTGACATTGTTCTTCATGTGTTAAGTGGGGTAATATGATATTCATTCTGAAAAAAAAACACACTTTAGCATGCACTGAATAGATGTTAATTATGAGTACCTACATCTGCATTATGTTCTGCACTTGTTATAAAATATGCGTTGTTTGTAATGACATTGTAAGCATTCTGAGTAAATGTAGATATGGATGATCTGTTGTGCTGTATATATTAAGGTTCTAAATGCTTTCTTAGGATATTTTCAACTTATTTTGACATAACTCCATTGTAAATTAAGGAACACCAGCTATACAGATAATTACATCTTGCCAATTTCAAGTACATAAATAACTTCTGTCCAACTTGTTTACCTTATTAGACATAATTCAACTTAATCCTTGTCGTACTTTTTCAATTCAGAATGGTTTATGGAAGTAATGAACTTGTAAGAAAAAAGCAACCCATGATTCCATGGTAGAAACACTTGTAAGAAACAACTGGAAACTGAGGGATATTTTCTAAAATTAATTAGATTTGGAGATTAATGGATTAATAATAATGTTGATTGTATTGTAGCAATTTAACAATAAAGTACAGAGATGGTAATGAAATCTTTGTGTTCAGACTGTCGACCCTCTACTTAACATCCAAATAGTATTATCATGGAAATTTTTATGTTTGTCTTAGCTAGAGTTTCTATCTTAGTGATCAAACACAACCAAAATCAAGTTGGAGAAGAAAGGGCTTATTTCATTTTACAATCTTCAGCTCGCACTCCATCACCAAGGAATGTCAAGGTAGGATCTCAAGCAAGAATCTAGAGGCAAGGACTGATGCAGAAGCCATGAAGGAGTGCGGTTTACTGTCTTACACTTTTTGACTTGTTCAGTCTGCCTGCTTATATATCCCAAATGCCCAGGTATAGCACCAATTCACAAGCGCTGGCCCATCCCAAATTAAACATTAAAAAATGAAAAATAAAAAAATAAAATGTGCTATAGACTTGTGTACAGCAAGTCTTATGGCGATATTTTTCTCAATTGAGTGTACCTCTTCCCAAATAACTCTTAGCTTTTGTCAAATTGACACTAAACTACCTGGGGCAATTCCCCATCTCCCTTTTTATTCTCACTTAAAATTTCAGCATTACAGATAGAATTTAGAACTCTACATATGCCAGGCAAGCGCTTGACTACTGAGTACCTACAGCTTTGCATCTCACCTAATGTAAGATTTTATTTTCTGTAGTTTGACAATTAGTATTAGATTTAATCCAAGCATTTTAGGGTAATTTTGGCAACTCCCCAGCTGTAGAGCTTTGAAATACTAGTAGATTTTAAATAATAATGAACTGTGGTTGCAATATTTACAAAAGATTTTTTTCCATTTCTCTCCTTTGAAATTCAGACACTTTGATCAAGTAATCACAAAAAATATAGCCAATGCTTTACTTTTGCCCATATGATAATACTATAATGCCATTTCAAACCTTCTCACATCAAGGAATAAGAAGTATTTTCCCACTCTGGTTCTGAGACTACCATGGCCAGAAGATGTGGAGAAAGTGAAGGAGTGGTGGCCATGACCTGACATTTAGTTGAAGCTCTCATAGTTTTGCTCATATTCATGGTCTCTTGCCTCAGCAAGTCTACTGATAATGGCCAAGTTGACTAAAGGATAGACCACATGGACCAAAACCCTTAAATCAACCACGTGAAGTTAAGGTGTATCATCTATTCACATGAAGTCCATAAGCTGATTGCAGAAATATGAACAGACCTATCCGGACCAGTTTCACCCACCAAATATAAGCAGAAACATGTGACAGATACTTAGAGTCATGGAAAAAAAAACTCATCTCTCACAGGTCACTGTGGTTTGAAATGGTTTGTGAGGCACCAAGGAGAGCTATGATGTCCATAAAATAACCAAGCGTTTATATACATTGCTATAACGAGTCTTGCATATGTGTATGCTTATGTATGCAATATGCTTATACTTAATCAACATTATTATAAAAGTTTACAATTTCATATTTTAAACTGTACTGCATTTCTTGATTAATGTAATACATTTACTAGATATTTAGGTTTTTATTAATTTGTGAGGTTAATCATATTAAATGAGATTACTTGCTAAGTTTTCTTTTCTTCTTGTCATTAAAAGTATTGAGCTTCTTTCCAAATGGATCTTGACACAATATTAACATTTTGAAGCTACTTTGAGTTAAAAATAATCTGCTGAAAGGCAGTGGTCAAAATCATTTAAAACTTCAACCAGATGTGTTTACCACCTGAATATCAGCAAACTCACTTAAAGGAACCAAACTAATTGTCAAGACCTCAGTATTTCTCTATGTTAAAATATTAAGTATTAAAATATCTGCTTATTTAAAAACTATATGTTGAAAATAAAGACAGAAAATTATGGCTCCTGAAAATGATTCAGTGTATTATCATTTTTGCTTAGATGAGATAAGCACTTGCTAACTATGAGCATATTCTCTGTAATAAGATTTTTACCCTCCTCTGATAAGGATAGCTATTACTGTCAATTTCTCCTCTGAAAGGTCACATATGGGAAAATAACATTTACTGTGAGCTTTATTGACTTGGCTCTGAAATTGTGTTATTAGTTCTAATGGCTGCTAGGAAAAGCAGACAGTGATTGTTTCGAAAATTTTCTCCAATCCTGAGCAGCGCTGGTATTTGCATGCTACCTCTGCAGGTGCTATGTATGTTAGAGATTCTCTAAGCTGTTAGTTCTCATTAACTTGTCCTTGTTTTAGCTGACATTGTCATTCATGGCTGCAGAGGATTGTAAATGATGGTCTAATGTCACTTCTCTAATTACTTGGCATCTTGCACTAAAGTTTAATCCCCCTGGGTCGATAGATACTCTGGGCTTGGTATTCAACAAACAAGAATAGATATGTGTGTGAGGATATCTGCAGGCGACAGGAGTGTGGTGGACCTTTTAAGGGGCTTACTAACTGTGTGTCTTTGATAAATCTCGCCTGAACCAAAATGTTGATTCATTAAGAACAAACATTAAAAATCTGCTTGGATACAGCAGAATCTGAACTGGTATGTGCCGTGTGAATTGATTTATGAAAATGTAATAACCTAATGCTTAAATACATTTGATTAATTGAACCACACCCAATTTCTCCAAGAGATATTTTTCTTTTAATTGTTGTTGCCTTTTAGTAGATGAGAAAACTGAGATGTTAGGCTCTCTGCCCAGCTCTGTGCCATAAATCACCAACATGGCTAGGATTAGCATTCTGTGAACTTGTACTCTCTTCATAAATTTATGTCACCAAATCTATAGGGCTGACGAGAGGCTTTTAGAAGCTGAATTATCATTACATTTGCAAGGGCTGCATATCCCTTAAAACTACATTGTTCTTAACTACTCTAGCCTAATAAAATGATAAAACCAAATAGCCAAGAGGCAAACAAGACATAGTTTAAAGTCACCTCTTCCTGGGTTGGAAGCCAATAATCTACCCCCATTTTCATTTTATATATTATGAAAGAATGCACAGAAGAAAGAAAGGAACAGACGGTAATCACCAGACTCATAATCCTATACTGTGTCTTCTTTAGGGTTCAAGTTAGTTTTGTGTAAGTCAAAAATTTTTCAACTTTATTTAAAGGCTTAGGGGAAGATAAGTTGAAGCAGTTCATGACAAATCATTTGACATTTTATCCTTTGGTATTTTTATTTTAAACTAAGATGAAACCTATGATCTTAACATTAATGTACTGTATAACGTACTGTATAACTTAGCATATAGGGTGTATTTCAAGATAGAGAATTTTCTATAAAATTATGGACTTAAAAATAGAAGTAAGCCTTTTCTAGAAATTTTTGTTACAACATTTTAGGTGAGGAAGAAATCATCCAAATCATATATATATATATATACATATATATATGTATATATGTATATATGTATATATGCATATATACCCTTCTCAGCTTCTCTCAGCTTCTTCAATCAATTTTAGACATGCCCTATATTCTCATTGTTCTTTTGTTATTATAATGCAAAGGTAAAATCCAATTGAATAAAGAAAATTCATTTTATGTCTCTCCAGAGGCACTCCAGATAACTTGTTTGGTTATGTGTGGATCATTCTCTTTTCTTTCAAATTCAGGACAATCAGGAGTCATCTCAGACTTTATTGTTTGAATCATTCATGTTGTATTCTAAGCTATATAGAGGGGGGTAAATAAGAAAACAAGCTAAAAGAATTTCTCTGTAAGTGAGGGAAAATCATTTGTTCTACAGTGGGGTTAAGAGAGCCGTAATCATGTAACTCAACATTCTTAACTCACTAAGAGGAATAATTGTGTATCAGAAATCAGGTCCCCACTCATTCCTAAGGATGACAAGTAAATTATAATTATTTCTATTGGATATTGATTGAAATCATTAATGCTGTGGTCTTACTCTGGAAATAGGATTCATAAAAAACAAGAAATAGAAAATAATCTAAAGATATTTCCAGTTTTTATTTCACAGTAACATTACAAAAAATACTCTGTGTTTGGAATATAAAAGCAACCATTCTTCCCCTTTAATTTAGCCTCATGAAAAATCTGGTGAAAAAGAGAAAAGATAAATTGCAATGCAGTGCTTTGTGTTCCCGTTTGAAGTGCTCTACAGTGGTAGGACACAATCTATAAGTACTTTTCAGAACATGACCCTGGCTTATGTTGTCATTGGCCAGATTTCTGAAAGAAAACGATGCTATGTCAGGGTTCCATCTGTACTCTGTAGGACCATGTCTCTTCATTGCTGCACAGACTAAGTTTTCTTTATAGAAAAGTTACTAAATTATGTATGGTTCCTATATATGCTCAAATATACTATCTCTAAGATAATAAGAGACTGATCTCCTTTATCAGTTTCACCAAGAAGTGTGAAGAATAAACTTAAGACAGTAGAATTTTCAGGTCTTACTCTGTTGAAGGAGGGAAGAATTTTTGGAGTTAGGAAAGGTTTTTTTAATCATATGATGAGGACACAATATTTTAGACAACTGGAAATAATGAACTCCTCTCTTCTCTTCTCCTTTCTTCCCTTCCCCTCCCCCTTTGCTCTCCTCTCTTCCTCTCCCATCTTCTTTTCTCACGTCAACTCACCCCACTCTCTTCCTTTCCTCCTCCCTCTTTGTGAAACATACATGTCAAGTAGTGCTTAGAATCCATGATAAAAAAATTGCCACACTCTTAGAAGTTGGAATTTAATCTGAGCAATGCTATATTTTATAAGTTTTTGAAAGCAGGATAAAATTGATCTTGGAGTAGAAACAGTGATTATCTGTAGCATCCAAGGTTCTCATTTAAAAAATAACTTTCATTACTGTTTGGGATTTGTATTAATTTTTGGACGCTTCTTTTGTTTTAGAAAAATTACTTTAATAATGATAAGATGGTAAAGCAATGCCATTCTTCTGAAATAGGAAACACACAGGCAATGAGTAGATAAAACGTTCTTCACTCTAGTTTACCAGAGTTTCTTCACCGTGCTAGCAGATGTATCCTCCAGATTTTAATAATATTTCTAGCTAGTGGAATTGCTTTATAAAATAAGCAAGAATGAACTAAAGGCAACTTTATTTATTTACTTATTAGTTGTTTCTATGTACAGGCTTTTCAACTTGCCAACTGTGTAACTTTTTCTTATCTGAGATGAAATAGGGGCATATGTAGTATATATATATAAACTGTACTTGGAGTCTATGGGCTATTAAGGCATGTTGCCTTAACAGTGTTAAATTATTATTCCACCAATCTCCTTTTTACCAGACTCTGCCCAAAGTCTTTAAATCAAATATTGTCTAGCTTCAATTTTGATACCCCATAATATGAATTTAAGTTTGATGGTTTAAATCAGAAAATAATAAGTTATTAAGGGTAAACATAATCATAGTAAGTTATGTTTACCTAGAGAAATGGCATGATGAAATCAATTATTATATACAGAAACATTAACAAAATTCATTAGAATTGAGGCAATAATTCTAATACATTTCTATTATAAAAACAATATATGGTATCAGTGTTTACAGAAATCTAATAAGAATTCATAACACTGTAGTAAGAAGAAAAGCTTGAATTCATGCCTGGATTGGACACCACATTCAAAAGTCTCCAGACGCTCAGTGTCTGAGCAGCACTAGGTACAGATTCTTGTCAGCCGAATAAAACTATCCAATATAGAAGAGGGTGGCAACCTATTGAATAGGTTTTCTGAGGCTAACATCCCTTAATATGAAACGTAACAAATCAACATTAAAAGTACAAACAAAGGGAAAATCATGCAAGCAAACTTAAGTGAAGCAACCAATTATACAATAAATCAAACATACATCTGTCAATTTTTTATACACTATAGATAAGTCCAAATAAAACATTGTCAAGGCTGACCTATAGGCATAGAGATAATATGGTATGACCAAGTGAGTTCCCATTTTTTCCTTGCATTAAATAAAAATATTCCATTGTAAATTAATTTTGAAGTTTAAAAGTCACCAAACTATTAATATTAATTAATATTAATATTAAATGACACCCTAAATATAATTGTAGAATTCTGACAATTACTTCTTCTGTTTACATTTGGTAGAGAGATTAAAATTTTTTCAGAGCTACTTATAAAATAATGTAAAAGCAATCCAAATTAAAACTAAGAAGGTCAAGGAAGTTGTTCTCATCAATATTACTCAATAGTGAGAATTCCATGAATCATGTACAAGGCAATATGAAAAAGATAAAATCTACAAATATCAGCAGAAGATAAAATTAGGTTGAAAAATGATCAATAAAGAAAATACTATAGGTTAAAGTGAGAAATATTAAAATAAGGTTTTCAAAACATTAGAAATACAATTATTAAAACTATATGTTTATAATGCATCAGTAACATCCAATTCAAAAATTAATTTTAAAGTATAAATAAAATTATAAAATATATTTAAGGAGAATTAAACAATATGTACATGAAAGAAGTGCAATAATAAGGAAAATTCTTAGACGAGTTGAAAAGCACATAATGCCTTCACATAAAAAATTTAGTCATGCAATCTTAATGCATGCATAAGTTCAGTGTAGTCATTAGAAATTAGTCTAAAGTTTTAATTCAACTTATATCTCATTTCTAAAACTCTTACAAAAGAAAATGGCACTTAGAAAGTTGTTAAATTTGTGAAAACCAAGATAGAAAAGTAAGAGTAGAAAAGCCAAAGGAGCCAATTTATTATAGTATATATAATCTATCATGACTTTGAGCTATATGAAAATAACTCAGTAATTGAATCATTTGTGATATGTGTCATTTGGTCATAAAATAACAAATATATTCCTATAGCATACAATTATTTTTTTAAAAAAATTCAGTAAAACTATTTAAATAAAACCAAGTCCAAAAAAGAAATTCATGCTGTTTTATAACAATTATAATCGGGATAAAATTATCACCTGTAATACAATGAAATCCTAAGTAGTGTTTATAGATTGTACATTTCTAAACTGCAAATGCATCAGCAAATGAAAATGGAGAAGGGTGAGGGTCTGGGAGTTATCTCTCTGAGTTCAGTGTTTGCAATGGCAAGCATGAGAAACTGAACTCAGCACTGACACCCACACAGGGTAGTTCAGCTCAGGGGTATGCATCAATAATCTCAACAGTTGGCAGCAGAGACTTGGGCTCACTGGTGAGCCAGCATAGCAGAATCAGTGTGCTCCAGCTTTATTGAGATAGCCTATATTACCATATAAAATTGAGAGGAAGAGCAACTAAGGAAAACACCCAGCATTGGCCTCTAAACTCTGCATGCACATGTGTGCTCACATATAAGAACATGCACACACACACACACACACACACACACACACACACACACACACACACAAATAGAGTGTTAAAAAAACATATTTCCAGTACTCATTGTGATTTAAATAGAAAAAGAACTTAAAAAAATAAGAAGCTGGAGAGAGAAACCCAACCGCCAGGTCAGGTGGGCACTCCTGAGGCTGCAGAGCGGAAGAGACCACCAACACTGCTCACCCCTGCCCACATCCCTGGCCCAAGAGGAAACTGTATAAGGCCTCTGGGCTCCCGTGGGGGAGGGCCCAGGAGCGGCAGGACACCTGCCTGAGACACCTCCGGAACCTGAAGGAAACAGACCGGATAAACAGTTCTCTGCACCCAAATCCCGTGGGAGGGAGAGCTAAACCTTCAGAGAGGCAGACAAGCCTGGGAAACCAGAAGAGACTGCTCTCTGCACACACATCTCGGACGCCAAAGGAAAAAGCCAAAGACCATCTGGAACCCTGGTGCACTGAAGCTCCCGGAAGGGGCGGCACAGGTCTTCCTGGTTGCTGCCGCTGCAGAGAGCCCCTGGGCAGCACCCCACGAGTGAACCTGAGCCTCAGGACCACAGGTAAGACCAAATTTTCTGCTACAAGAAAGCTGCCTGGTGAACTCAAGACACAGGCCCACAGGAACAGCTGAAGACCTGTAGAGAGGAAAAACTACACGCCAGAAAGCAGAACACTCTGTCCCCATAAGTGACTGAAAGAGAGGAAAACAGGTCTACAGCACTCCTGACACACAGGCTTATAGGACAGTCTAGCCACTGTCAGAAATAGCAGAACAAAGTAACACTAGAGATAATCTGATGGCGAGAGGCAAGCGCAGGAAACCAAGCAACAGAAACCAAGACTACCTGCCATCATCGGAGCCCAATTCTCCCACCAAAACAAACATGGAATATCCAAACACACCAGAAAAGCAAGATCTAGTTTCAAAATCATATTTGATCATGATGCTGGAGGACTTCAAGAAAGACATGAACACACTTAGGGAAACACAGGAAAACATTAATAAACAAGTAGAAGCCTACAGAGAGGAATCGCAAAAATCCCTGAAAGAATTCCAGGAAAACACAATCAAACAGTTGAAGGAATTAAAAATGGAAATAGAAGCAATCAAGAAAGAACACATGGAAACAACCCTGGATATAGAAAACCAAGAGACAAGGAGCTGTAGATACAACCTTCACCAACAGAATACAAGAGATGGAAGAGAGAATCTCAGGAGCAGAAGATTCCATAGAAATCATTGACTCAACTGTCAAAGATAATGTAAAGCAGAAAAAGCTACTGGTCCAAAACATACAGGAAATCCAGGACTCAATGAGAAGATCAAACCTAAGGATAATAGGTATAGAAGAGAGTGAAGACTCCCAGCTCAAAGGACCAGTAAATATCTTCAACAAAATCATAGAAGAAAACTTCCCTAACCTAAAAAAAGAGATACCCATAGACATACAAGAAGCCTACAGAACTCCAAATAGATTGGACCAAAAAAGAAACACCTCCCGTCACATAATTGTCAAAACACCAAACGAACAAAATAAAGAAAGAATATTAAAAGCAGTAAGGGAAAAAGGTCAAGTAACATATAAAGGGAGACCTATCAGAATCACACCAGACTTCTCGCCAGAAACTATGAAGGCCAGAAGATCCTGGACTGATGTCATACAGACCCTAAGAGAACACAAATGCCAGCACAGGTTACTGTATCCAGCAAAACTCTCAATTAACATTGATGGAGAAACCAAGATATTCCATGACAAAAAAAATTTACACAATATCTTTCTACAAATCCAGCACTACAAAGGATAATAAATGGTAAAGCCCAACATAAGGAGGCAAGCTATACCCTAGAAGAAGCAAGAAACTAATCGTCTTGGCAACAAAACAAAGAGAATGAAAGCACACAAACATAACCTCACATCCAAATATGAATATAAAGGGAAACAATAATCACTATTCCTTAATATCTCTCAATATCAATGGCCTCAACTTCCCAATAAAAAGACATAGATTAACAAACTGGATACGCAACGAGGACCCTGCATTCTGCTGCCTACAGGAAACACACCTCAGAGACAAAGACAGACACTACCTCAGAGTGAAAGGCTGGAAAACAACTTTCCAAGAAAATGGTCAGAAGAAGCAAGCTGGAGTAGCCATTCTAATATCAAATAAAATCAATTTCCAACTAAAAGTCATCAAAAAAGATAAGGAAGGACACTTCATATTCATCAAAGGAAAAATCCACCAAGATGAACTCTCAATCCTAAATATCTATGCCCCAAATACAAGGGCACCTACATATGTAAAAGAAACCTTACTAAAGCTCAAAACACACATTGCACCTCACACAATAATAGTGGGAGATTTCAACACCCCACTCTCATCAATGGACAGATCATGGAAACAGAAATTAAACAGTGATGTCGACAGACTAAGAGAAGTCATGAGCCAAATGGACTTAACGGATATTTATAGAACATTCTATCCTAAAGCAAAGGGATATACCTTCTTCTCAGCTCCTCATGGTACTTTCTCCAAAATTGACCATATAATTGGTCAAAAAACGGGCCTCAACAGGTACAGAAAGATAGAAATAATCCCATGCGTGCTATCGGACCACCACGGCCTAAAACTGGTCTTCAATAACAATAAGGGAAGAATGCCCACACATACGTGGAAATTGAACAATGCTCTACTCAATGATAACCTGGTCAAGGAAGAAATAAAGAAAGAAATTAAAAACTTTTTAGAATTTAATGAAAATGAAGGTACAACATACCCAAACTTATGGGACACAATGAAAGCTGTGCTAAGAGGAAAACACATAGCGCTGAGTGCCTGCAGAAAGAAACAGGAAAGAGCATATGTCAGCAGCTTGACAGCACACCTAAAAGCTCTAGAACAAAAAGAAGCAAATACACCCAGGAGGAGCAGAAGGCAGGAAATAATAAAACTCAGAGCTGAAATCAACCAAGTAGAAACAAAAAGGACCATAGAAAGAATCAACAGAACCAAAAGTTGGTTCTTTGAGAAAATCAACAAGATAGATAAACCCTTAGCCAGACTAACGAGAGGACACAGAGAGTGCGTCCAAATTAACAAAATCAGAAATGAAAATGGAGACATAACTACAGATTCAGAGGAAATTCAAAAAATCATCAGATCTTACTATAAAAACCTATATTCAACAAAATTTGAAAATCTTCAGGAAATGGACAATTTCCTAGACAGATACCAGGTATCGAAGTTAAATCAGGAACAGATAAACCAGTTAAACAACCCCATAACTCCTAAGGAAATAGAAGCAGTCATTAAAGGTCTCCCAACCAAAAAGAGTCCAGGTCCAGCCGGGTTTAGTGCAGAATTCTATCAAACCTTCATAGAAAACCTCATACCAATATTATCCAAACTATTCCACAAAATTGAAACAGATGGAGCCCTACCGAATTCCTTCTACGAAACCACAAATACTCTTATACCTAAACCACACAAAGACACAACAAAGAAAGAGAACTTCAGACCAATTTCCCTTATGAATATCGACGCAAAAATACTCAATAAAATTCTGGCAAGCCGAATTCAAGAGCACATCAAAACAATCATCCACCATGATCAAGTAGGCTTCATCCCAGGCATGCAGGGATGGTTTAATATACGGAAAACCATCAACGTGATCCATTATATAAACAAACTGAAAGAACAGAACCGGATGATCATTTCATTAGATGCTGAGAAAGCATTTGACAAAATTCAACACCCCTTCATGATAAAAGTCCTGGAAAGAATAGGAATTCAAGGCCCATACCTAAATATAGTAAAAGCCATATACAGCAAACCAGTTGCTAACATTAAACTAAATGGAGAGAAACTTGAAGCAATCCCACTAAAATCAGGGACTAGACAAGGCTGCCCACTCTCTCCCTACTTATTCAATATAGTTCTTGAAGTTCTAGCCAGAGCAATCAGACAACAAAAGGAGATCAAAGGGATACAGATCGGAAAAGAAGAGGTCAAAATATCACTATTTGCAGATGACATGATAGTATATTTAAGTGATCCCAAAAGTTCCACCAGAGAACTACTAAAGCTGATAAACAACTTCAGCAAAGTGGCTGGGTATAAAATTAACTCAAATAAATCAGTTGCCTTCCTCTATACAAAAGAGAAACAAGCCGAGAAAGAAATTAGGGAAACGACACCCTTCATAATAGACCCAAATAATATAAAGTACCTCGGTGTGACTTTAACCAAGCAAGTAAAAGATCTGTACAATAAGAACTTCAAGACACTGAGGAAAGAAATTGAAGAAGACCTCAGAAGATGGAAAGATCTCCCATGCTCATGGATTGGCAGGATTAATATGGTAAAAATGGCCATTTTACCAAAAGCAATCTACAGATTCAATGCAATCCCCATCAAAATACCAATCCAGTTCTTCAAAGAGTTAGACAGAACAATTTTCAAATTCATCTGGAATAACAAAAAACCCAGGATAGCTAAAGCTATCCTCAACAATAAAAGGACTTCAGGGGGAATCACTATCCCTGAACTCAAGCAGTATTACAGAGCAATATGATAAAAACTGCATGGTATTGGTACAGAGACAGACAGATAGACCAATGGAATAGAATTGAAGACCCAGAAATGAACCCACACACCTATGGTCACTTGATTTTTGACAAAGGAGCCAAAACCATCCAATGGAAAAAAGATAGCATTTTCAGCAAATGGTGCTGGTTCAACTGGAGGGCAACATGTAGAAGAATGCAGATCGATCCATGCTTATCACCCTGTACAAAGCTTAAGTCCAAGTGGATCAAGGACCTCCACATCAAACCAGACACACTCAAACTAATAGAAGAAAAACTAGGGAAGCAACTGGAACACATGGGCACTGGAAAAAATTTCCTGAACAAAACACCAATGGCTTATGCTCTAAGATCAAGAATCGACAAATGGGATCTCATAAAACTGCAAAGCTTCTGTAAGGCAAAGGACACTGTGGTTAGGACAAAACGGCAACCAACAGATTGGGAAAAGATCTTTACCAATCCTACAACAGATAGAGGCCTTATATCCAAAATATACAAAGAACTCAAGAAGTTAGACCGCAGGGAAACAAATAACCCTATTAAAAAATGGGGTTCAGAGCTAAACATAGAATTCACAGCTGAGGAATGCCGAATGGCTGAGAAACACCTAAAGAAATGTTCAACATCTTTAGTCATAAGGGAAATGCAAATCAAAACAACCCTGAGATTTCACCTCACACCAGTGCGATTGGCTAAGATCAAAAACTCAGGTGACAGCAGATGCTGGCGAGGATGTGGAGAAAGAGGAACACTCCTCCATTGTTGGTGGGATTGCAGACTGGTAAAACCATTCTGGAAATCAGTCTGGAGGTTCCTCAGAAAATTGGACATTGAACTGCCTGAGGATCCAGCTATACCTCTCTTGGGCATATACCCAAAAGATGCCTCAACATATAAAAGAGACACGTGCTCCACTATGTTCATCGCAGCCTTATTTATAATAGCCAGAAAATGGAAAGAACCCAGATGCCCTTCAACAGAGGAATGGATACAGAAAATGTGGTACATCTACACAATCGAATATTACTCAGCTATCAAAAACAACGAGTTTTTGAAATTCGTAGGCAAATGGTTGGAACTGGAAAATATCATCCTGAGTGAGCTAACCCAATCACAGAAAGACATACATGGTATGCACTCATTGATAAGTGGCTATTAGCCCAAATGCTTGAATTACCCTAGATCCCTAGAACAAACGAAACTCAAGACGGATGATCAAAATGTGAATGCTTCACTCCTTCTTTAAATGAAGAAAAAGAATACCCTTGGCAGGGAAGGGAGAGGCAAAGATTAAAACAGAGACTGAAGGAACACCCATTCAGAGCCTGCCCCACATGTGGCCCATACATATACAGCCACCCAATTAGACAAGATGGATGAAGCAAAGAAGTGCAGACCGACAGGAGCCGGATGTAGATCGCTCCTGAGAGACACAGCCAGAATACAGCAAATACAGAGGCGAATGCCAGCAGCAAACCACTGAACTGAGAATAGGTCCCCTATTGAGGGAATCAGAGAAAGAACTGGAAGAGCTTGAAGGGGCTTGAGACCCCAAAAGTACAACTATGCCAAGCAACCAGAGCTTCCAGGGACTAAGCCACTACCTAAAGACTATATATGGACTGACCCTGGACTCTGACCCCATAGGTAGCAATGAATATCCTAGTAAGAGCACCAGTGGAAGGGGAAGCCCTGGGTCCTGCTAAGACTGAACCCCCAGTGAACTAGTCTATGGGGGGAGGTCGGCAATGGGGGAAGGGTTGGGAGGGGAACACCCATAAAGAAGGGGAGGGGGGAGGGGGATGTTTGCCCGGAAACCGGGAAAGGGAATAACACTCGAAATGTATATAAGAAATACTCAAGTTAATAAAAAAAAAAATAAGAAGCTAACAACTTAGCAGATAAGACATTTAAATGTTCAGCACTACATGGAAGGAGTGAATTTTGTTATCAATTTTGAAAATCATAACAAGAATTATTTAATTACAAACAAGTATGAAAACATAGAAATATATATTTATATATACTACAGGCGTCATATATTTGATGGGAATTTTAGGCTGTAGGTAAGCACTTTGGAGTTTTACTGAACAGTGCCATTAAGTTACGCATATTTACCCATGTTTACCATCATATGTAAAGGAAAATTCCTCAATACTAACAGCAGACGCAATATCTAAAATTAACACTTGAATAAACACACGCTTATCTGGGGATATGTAAACAAACCACATACGTGTGCCATAGAACAAAGAAAATAGTAAATATTAGAAATGTCTTTCAAATATTAAGAAAATGTCACACGTGTGTATACTTGGAAAATATCTCTATCTAAAAATGAAAACAATAATAGCTGATGTTTATAATAACCTACATCCTGGACAGTGATCTGTGCCCAAGTCATTCTATGCATAATAGTTTCATAATCTTATGATGGAAAAATTGCATAGTTACTTCATAGATTAAAAATAGTCACATGGAGCATAGGAGACAGCTTAACCTTCAACCTGAGGACTATTCCCAGGCTCACATGGTGGGAGGAAAGAACCAACTCAAGCATGTCCTCCTCCCTCCGCCATGTATGCACTGGAGCAATTTGAGTGTGCATGTGCGCTTGTGAAGGCAGGCAGACAGACAGATGGATAGGCACGCAGGCAGGTAGGCAGACAGACAGACAGACACAGACAAACCAAACATACAGCCAGTGACTCTGTTAATATTAAAAAGAGCCAGGGGTTGGGGATTTAGCTCAGCGGTAGAGCACTCGCCTAGCAAGTGCAAGGCCCTGGGTTCGGTCCTCAGCTCCAGGGGAAAAAAAAAAAGAAAGACAAAATAACAAAAAAAGAGCCAAATGGAAATTATTTAAAGTGAAAGAAAAAACGGTGCTGTCATCCTTAAGTTTGTATAACAGTAAATAATTACAGAACAATATACAAAATGCTAAATAAATCAAGTTGATTATATTTTTGGATGGTGCTTGACATAGACATGGTATTCAACAATAAACTTAAGGCCCCAGGGAGTGGGGAGGCCTGACAGGGAGAGGTGCATCTCTTTGGGGATGGGGGATGGGGTAGTGGAAGCAGAGAGGAGGACTGGGATGAGGAACTGTGGCAAGGAGGACTGGGAGTGGGGCAAAGAGTGGACTCTAAAACAATAAAAGTAATAAAAGAGAAAAGTACACGGTAAATACTATAGATGTTCAATGTATTATTACAGTTACACCTCCATCAAGCAAGAGGAAATTTTCATTTGTTAAGTAACAACAATACCAACCAACCAGAGCTCCCAGGGACTAAGCCACTATGCAAAGAGTACACATGGGCAGACCCATGGCTCCAGCTCATATGTAGCAGAGGATGGCCTCGTTGGGTATCCGTGGAAGAAGTCATTGGTCCTGTCAAGGCTTGACCCCCATGGTAGGGGAATGGGAATGTCAGGGCAGGGAGGAGGGAAAGGGATGGTGGTTGGGTCGAGGAACACCCTCATAGAAGACAGATGGGGGTTGGAATAGGGGGCTTATGGACCGGAAACAGGAAAGGGAATAATATGTAAAATGTAAATTTAAAAAATCCAATAAAAAAAAGGGGGGGGGAAAGGTTCAGCTTAGCATTTTGCTTCAGAAGAATACAGTGCCCATCAAACCTAACCAAAGGTCTTGCAAAAGAGAAACCTGCAGACACAGCCTCAAGGTAATGAGGTTAGCAGAATGAGTTCAATACTTACAAATTGCATACCCTCAATATGTGATTTTCCTTCTCCAAGCTGATATATATTTTTCTCTTACTTCAGAGAAGCTCAAACTGAAGAATATTTTACAGGATACCTAAGCTCCAATCTTCACACTTTTCATAGACATTAAGAAAAATCAGGGTAAGTCTAGGAAATTCCCTGTGTCCAGAGGGAAATGAATCATAAGAACTAGACACACTTCACTCATCTTCATTGGATCCTGAGAAACACAAACACACACACACACACACACACACACACACACACACACACACACACACAGAGAGAGAGAGAGAGAGAGAGAGAGAGAGAGAGAGAGAGAACCCCCATGTTTCATTGCTCACACCTTGTTTATGACCAAAGAGCACTATAATGTATCATGTTAGTAACAGGGAATGCCAAGCGCCACAATAGGAACTCCATACATTTGCAACTTTTCTGTAAACGCAAACTATTCTTAAATTAATAGTTTATGTTTAAAATGGGTTTTATTGTATTTTTGTTTGGGGAGTACCACTATTTGTGCACTGCAACCCACTTTGAGATGCCATGATAGATGTTTGAAAATTACCTTTAGCAGGAGTAGAGTAACGTGATGTTGCCATCTCTTTAAATCATTGTGGAGAAGGAGTTAGTTAATGAAGGGTGTGGTAATTTGAGATGAGTCCCTTTTTCCCCACTATGTCTCTAAGTGCTATTTTTTCATAGAACTTTGGCAATCGAAATGTGATGTGTATCAAACAAATTGGTAGGTGTCAAACGCTACACATCAGACACTCAGAACTTGAATGCTCTACTTAAGGAACTGTTCTACAGGATAAGAACGTTGGAGACTTTAGAAAGATTTGCACTTGCACTTCCACTTTTGTGGCTGTAAGACAACCTCTTTTTTGAAACTGTAGACAAATAATAGAAAGCTACAGATATACTTTAGAAATCATGAGCTAATATGAATTATACGAATTTGTCAAGGGCAAATAAAACCAGTCGTTGTAATGCATTGTGGGCATTTTCATAGGGAGAAATGTCAACTTTCCTCTGTAATCACCAAGTCAAAGAGAAGTGAAACCTGTCCTATTTAAATCACATGTTTATGGAAAAGCTCTTACTTGTCTACTGTTAATTTTTAAAAAATGAAATAAAACCAAGTGAAGATAATTTTGAAAATTAACAAGAATCACACTTTCGTTCTCTCATCACGCACCTCAGGCTTTGCTTTTTTTTATTCTTTACAATTTGGCAAATATTCAGTTCTCTGTGGAAGTATGTACCTTTATATAAGGAATAAAAAAATGGGTAAGGATATCAAATTAAAAATGTATTTTGTTATCCATAAAGTGATAAGGTGACACTTAGGTGAGAAAGCATTCCATTGAGTTATTCAATTCAGTTCCAGTGTTAGTGCATTGTTTTGGAGGTTGTAAAGCTGACACATAAATTCTCAGAGCTCTTCCATGTGCTTCTCTGTGTCTCTGGCCTTTATTGAAATTTTCTCCCATTGCAATTTCAATCCACAGCTAAGACTTGGATTTCTGTTGTATCACTTTAACTCTAAGAGTGTGACCAATTGTCAAAGTCGTGCCAGGGCTCTAAGACCTTGATTTCCATATGGAATAATCTTAGCACTTGTATTTATGTCATTTCTCATCATTTTTCCTGTCGTTAAAGTTTAGATAATCACTGGTTACTAGCTTCCAACCCTTTTGCATTTCATTTCTCCACCATCCTTAAATTGTATTCTACATCTTTCTAATAAATTTCTTGGGCTTGAATCTTAATCTTAGGTGTTTTTCTCAGGAGCGAGGCCACTGTGAAAAGTAGTCAAGGTGATCATAAAAAGGGAATAGAAAAGATTAGGAATGTACTCCTCTTAAATGCATGATATGTCATGATCCAATGATTTGTATAACTTTTTAAAGCTATTGAACAGTATTTCATGTCTTGATGTAATGTTTTGAATAATACATTTCTAGCAGAGGACATCTTTACTTCAGGATATAATCAAAAGCAACACATGCTTTGATAAGTACATAACAGACTAGAATAATCTCACTCACTGTGTCTTTAATTGTAGAGAATTCCTTCAGAAAAAAAACCAATCTGTACATGGGGTTTAAACAATTATTGTCTCCAAGAACCAATAAAGAACTCTTTTTTGAGTAACTAACAAGCTAGTCAAACGTCCCTATATGATAAGACTTTAGGACCTTGTTCAGCTTGTAAAGGAGCCCACGATATAATACCAAGTTACTTCATTTATAAACTTAGCAAACATCGTGTTAGACACCTCTCCCATTTTGCTGTCTTATATAACTGTATTCTATGTTTACAATAATTCCAAGTGAGGTTTCCTTTAGCCATGTACAGTTTTGAATGACATCTAATTTTAGGAATTCTAAAATCACATATTTCAGAGTACTAAAAGGTGAGAGTTTCTCATATTTATAGCCTAGAAGCTGTGTATTGTCTAGATTATTGTTGTTGCAAGCTGTAATCACAGTACCTTGGTATTTCAGAAGTATAGAAGGAACTCTGGTGTATAATAGAAGAGACTCTAGAAGGCAATAAAGAGGATTTCGGGATAGATGTAGTAATGATAATAATTACAGTAATGATAGTGCTAATGATAATTATATTAATAGCAGTTTCTGTTTATTGTAGGGTTATGAGAGGGCACTCTGCATGGACTTTTATGTGGGCTACCTTATTTAATTAGCAAATAACACCCTGACCTAGAGGTGATTTTGATCAATCAGCATAGAAGGAAACTAAGGTTCAAAGCAGTCAACTAGGTTTTCTAAGGTCAGGTAATTGAGATGCAGACGTATTGAAAGCTAAAACCTGAATCCTAGTGATAATAAGAGATTGTTTGATTGCTTTGAGGTTGATGAGTATTTCTTAAGTGTCAAACATCATATCAGAATCTAGTTGAGTAAGCAGTCTAAAGCTGAAGAGCTAGGTGTAACTAGCATAGGTTTTTTTGTTTGTTTGTTCATTTGTTTGCTTGGTGGAGATACATACATTCATACAGTTAACGAACAAGGCATAATTATTGTTAAAATTTTCTTTGTAGCTCTATGGAACTTAGCATTCTAATTTTTTGCTACAGATTTCTTAGTTGAAAATTTAGACTAATTTTTTTTCCTTTTCTGGTGCAGATTATCTGGGAGACCACAGAAGTTTTTTGAGACTTAAGGAGAAAACTCACTAATATAACTCTATCATTTGGCTGTTGGAGGTACCTATCAGAACTAACACTGTAAGAGAAGTTTGTGTCAAGTTCTATAACTAACTTTGAATCATGTGACTTCTTCTTTGCATGAGATAAGATAATGAACAATACATATATATATATATATATATATATATTGCCTCTCACAAGTAGCAAGAACTACTTTCCCTTCCTCTACACTTGCTTTGTAAATCACTTGCCTAAACTAAAGCTACATTACTGAATAGCTAATGCATCACTGTAATTCTTTCCCCACTCGGAGGCATTTATTGTCATTATTCTATGCTCTCTTGCTATCTATTGTTTACTTAATAGGTGGTTTTGGAAAAGTATTCAGGATTGTATCATTTAATGGAAATTTTGATATGTTCATTTATATTATTTTATCTTGCTTGATTCCATAATTCATTAGGGAGATCTGTTTTTAGAGTTGCTAACACAGAAAGGAAATGGAAGAGAAGAATTACCCCTGAGTAAAAACCTTATTAACAACCATTCAATGAATTTAGTTCTTTCTGGAAGGCTGCCACCATTTCTTTTCTGGCATGATGTCTTGTATTAAATTTCATACTGGTGGATTTCATGTACCCATCAGAAACTTTCTCCTAATTATCAAAGCACTTGAGAAAATTCAACCTGATTTGACCCAAGTTTTTACTATAAAAAGGATGTGGAAAAATACCATAAATGGTTATTAGTTTATTATCAGGAGATAATGAAGGCAAGAGGAAGAAAAAGTCCAAGTGAAGTGAGATTTACTCATCAATGTTTTAGCAGTCTAAATTACTACTGGTGGGATTGTTCACGTAGAGGCAGTGAGACAAAGATATGTCAGTTGCTGTCACCCAAAATATTAAGACTTTCCAACATGATGGATTAAGAAATGCTGATGTTGGATTAAAATTTCACTTGTATCCTTTTCTATGCTATTGAAAAGTTTGTATATCGAGTTCATATACAGTTTCATGCCATACAAAAGGTGAAGTCAAAATTACAACTGTGTATCCTAAAACCACGTACGGGACTGAGAAGAAAGTAAGGTCTACGTGAATAAAGTGTGCAATAATATAATAGACAAAATGGATTGAGTTCAGTTGTTTATTAAATACCATATATTGATAAAAATGCTATATTGAGTTTCACTTTAGGCCTGTGTATTACTTAATATTGTTATTGCAATAAATACAATCCATAGACCCAAAGAAACTAAGTAACAAGGAGTTTTCAAGGTGAGAACCCTTGAATCTAACAGAGAAGGGAAATATATTAAAACAGCATTTTTAGGCACTAGTATAACAACATTTATTTTTGGTGATACAGAAAGAACTGCCTGTTCCAGAAACTAGCTGATCACAGAAGAGTAAAGAAGAGTAATTGCATGTCGACCCCAGTGCATTGTTTTCTGTCATCCCTATCAATAAACCTCTTGTTGATTGCATCAAGATCTGTCTTGTGAGTTCTTGGAGAGTCGAGTCATCCTGACACTTGAGTGAGGGTCTCTCCACTTCGGGTGTCTTTCAGGTGGATGTTTATATTAGGTACTCAGGAAAAGTTTTTCAAGAGTTCAATAAAGTTGTTAACTGGAGACTAATAACATCTTACCTATTCATTCATTTTCTGATATGTTGGCTTTTCTTACTCTTACTCTAAATCGTGCCCCACCTGGCTGACTCCCATGTCTGCTTATCTCAAGTAGCAGGACTTCTTCCCTTTTCTCCTCTTCCAATTTGCTGCTAAGATTTACAGCTTGTTTGCTCTAGGGCTCTGGAATGTTCATCTTTTGGGAGGCCCCAAGACCTGACACCATTACTGAAGTTATGGAGCATTCACAAAAAGGGACCTACCATGACTGCTTTCCAAATGACCCAACAAGCAGCTGAAAGAGTCAGATGCAGATATATGCACCCAACCAAAGAACAGAAGCTGCTGACCCCTCTGGGTGAATTAGGGAAAACCTGGAGGAAGCTGAGGAGGAGGGCAACCCTGTAGGAGTACCAGGAGTCTTAATTAACCTGGATCCTTGAAATCTCTTAGACACTGGATCACCAATGAAGCAACATTGATGAGGCCTCCAGCTGAGATGAGGCCTCTAGCACAGACTTCCAGTTCTGGGTTCAGTCAGAGAAGATGCACCTAATCCTCAAGAGACTGGAGACCCCAGAAAGTTTAAAGGTCTGGTAGGGTGGCTGGGTCAGGTGGGGACATTGACATCCTTGTGGAGCCTGGGGTGGGGAGTATGGGGGCGGAGATGGCAGGGAGGAGGTATGGGATGTGGAACCCTCATAGTGGGAGGTGTGCACCCGGAGTCTGGAGTGTAAAAACAAACAAACAAACAAACAAACAAACAAACAGAAAAAATCTAGTAACATTTTACTTAAGCTTAAAGAAAACCAACAAATCAACAAAAAACAAATAAAACAAAACAAGTAAAATGCAAAAGAGTTCAATGTAAAATTAAGCACACACATTATTCAGAAGATTTAGTCTTCTAAAGAAGTCATAAAAATAGTAAGAAAAAATTTAGAATTTTGCATAGATAACACACACACACACACACACACACACACACACACACACACACACAAGCACACACACCCACACACACCTCTCACAGATATACAAAGTTCAGATAATCCTAAACAGAATAAAAACAGAACAACACAATACGAACAATATAGAAAAGCTCCTGAAGGCAAACCAGAAGAAAAGAACAAAGAAACCCATTACAAACAAAAGATTACATAGAGGTTTACTGTATAAACCATGGAAATCAAAGGACAATTGACTTTCCCTTTTAACCTTCTCTCCTGTTTTCTCCCACAACACAATGACACATAGTGGAATAGTTTACTATCCTGTTTAACTTTCAACAATGGATTTCTTCCTTTGGTAATTTTTTTTTTATTGCTCACATTTTAAGACTTGTATATCCACACCTTGGTTAATCAATCTTCACTCTATGCTGTTTGTCTATTCAATGGAATTTAATTATCTATCATTTGTTTTCTCCCATTTTAGGCTGTCTTTTTCCTTCCTTCCTTTCTTCTTTCTTTCTTTCTTTTTTTCGTTCTATTCATCTTTTTTTTCTTTTTTCATCTTTATTAACTTGGGTATTTGTTATTTACATTTTGATTGTTATTCCCTTTCTAGGTTTTCAGGCCAACATCTCCCTAACCCCTCCCCCCCTTCTCTATGGGTGCCCTCCCCACAACAATCACATTCACTGGGGGTTCAGTCTTGGTAGGACCAAGGGCTTCCCCTTCCACTGGTGCTCTTACTAGGCTATTCATTTCTACCTTTGAGATTGGAGTCCAGGGTCAGTCCATGTCCCTCCCAAGTGCATTCTTGTTCCCCTTTTAAAGAAGGAGTGAAGCATTCGCATTCTGCTCATCCTTCTTGAGTTTCATGTGTTCTGTGCATCTAGGGTAATTCCAGCATTTGGGCTAATATCCACTTATCAATGAGTGCATACCATGTGTCTGGTCCTGGGGCTGAAGTTGCTCCTGGGGGTTGCTTTTGAGCTCCCATGTGGGCAGCACCCAGAAGGGCATGCCCCACCTTTTCCTGGGCCCCCATGCACCAGGGTCCCAGATGGCATTAAGTGTTTTCCTCTGGAGTCAGAAATGTGGGCAGAGTGTAGTCTCTTCTGTCTTCCCAGGCGTGTCTGCCCCTCTGAAGGTTTAGCTTTCTTTCCCATGGGATTTAGGTGCAGGGAGCTGTTGACCCGGGTCCCTTCTGATCTGGGCCGTGTCTGGACTGCAGGGGACCTGCTGCTTGAGTGCCCCTATCTTCTGTTTCCCAGAAGCCCTATACAGTTTCCTCTTGGGCCGGGGATGTGGGCAGGGGTGGGCAGTATTTGTGGTCTCTCCCGATTTGCAGTCTCAGCAGTGCCCACCTCTCTGGGCAGTGCGCTCTCTCCCAGGGTGATTGGGAGCAGGCAGCTGTGGGCAGGGATCAGAGAGGTTCAGGCTCCAGCTAAAAACTGGAAGTGTCCGGACACAGAGAAATTTTGCCTCTGTGTGTCCTAAGTCCACCAGGCAGGTCACTTGGAGCAGAAAAGTTGGTCTTACCTCTGGTCCCCGGGGCTGAAGTTGCTCCTGGGGGGCTGCTTTTGAGCTTTCCATGAGGGCGGCAACCAGAAGGACATGCTCAGCCTTTTCCAAGGGTCCCGGATGGCGTTAGGTGTTTTCCTCTGGAGTCAGAAATGTGGGCAGAGTGTAGTCTCTTCTGGCTTCCCAGGCATGTCTGCCCCTCTGAAGGTTCAGCTCTCCCTCCCACGGGATTTGGGTGCAGGGAGCTGTTGAACGGGTGTCATCTATCTTTTTAAGTAAACAATACTTTTTTCTTTATTTATTTTGTTTCAGTATTGCTTATTTCCAAGGATCCAATGCCTAAACTATCACTACCTGAAATGTAAATGCTGAATGGATTTTTTATAGTTGTGTTGTTGGATATTTATAACTCTGTTAGTTATTAGGATCCAGCCTACGCCCCTCAAATACTTGAGACAGAATACTATCAATTTATTTCATCAGCTTTATCAAAATTTCTGGGTGATTATCCCTAAGCCATCTGTACTAGACTTGAGATTCCACAGCTCTGCAAGTTACTTGTCAATACTTCTGTCACAATTGCCTGGTTCTCCATCTTCTTCCACCACTCTCTTCTCTCTCTTCCCTTCTTTCACTTAGCTTCTGCCTGTTAGCCCCACTCATGCTTATCTCTATTCTCAGTAGTTATTGGCTTGTTAGCCGCTTTTATTTTACCCATCAGAGACCATCCTCTACCAAATTTACACAACGTCCTCTGGATTGCAACTAGATCCAGGGTGAGTGGTTTATTACATAGCATTTGCATGTATAGCGGCACCAGATCAATCCCCAACCTACACTGGAAAAGAAAATTTTACAGAAAGGAAAGACAAGCCTTAAGTACCACCTTCTAAGACAGGAATAGATTCATTAATGCTGAGTATATACTGATTAGATTAGATCCTCTGGTTAGTATACATGTGAATTAGTTTGTATTATTAGTTTGTATTAGTTTGTTCCACTTTATTTTATGTTCTTGAAATAAAAGCAGAGGGATTTAATTGTTCTATTAAAGTTCCCTATCCTACATGAAGAAGATTACCATAACTCATTACCAAATAATGAAACTTTCCTATGGACATAACAATGCCCCCAGATTTTAGCTGAATTTCACTAACCAATGGATACCTTCATTTTTTAAAGTTAGGCCAAGAATATTTCAAGATTAGATTTCAATAAAGGGTTGTAAACACCACATTCTTCTGAATTTTGGTTTAGTTGGCAAAATGTTGGGAGTCCGAAAATGAATATTTCTAACTGAAGCCCTCTGAATATTTGCAAATACGTAAGTAAAATGTGTCTTGATCCAAATCCATTTAAACAGCTTGGAGTGAGCTTTATCTTTACATATGTCTACAGCCCTAGTAATGATTGTATACTCTTTTTATGAGTCTGTAGAAGGAATTTGAAGTTAATCTCAATTGTCAACTTGACTGCACCTATAATCACCACAAAATGTGCCTCTGGTTGTGTCTAAAAGTGTGTTTCTAAATGTGTTTTGCTGAAGAGGAAAGACTTTCTGAATGTGTATTCCTGGCACAGTTGATGACTGAGTTAAAGGAGAAAGCTAGCTGGGTACAAGCATTCAATTCTTTCTGCTTTCTGACATTGGATGTCATATAATGAGCTGCCTCCTGTTTCTGTTGTCATTTTCTCCTCACCATGACATGCCCAGCGTCTTAGAGATATATGCCATGCTAACCGTTTCCTTCCTCAAGTTCTTCCTGATGACACAGCATAGACTTTTCAAATATATCTGAAGGGAAATTTTGAGTTATAGTAATAACAGAATTTTAAGTGATTGCTGTAAGAATAATTTGTGACCCAAGTGATTATGGCCTAAATCAGTTTTTTCAAATATATAGACTAATATTGGACTTTCTACTCAGCAACAATAACCTCTCTTTTTGAGGTGACACTGCCCATGTACATGGATAGTTCAACCTTTATTTGACTAGCTTATTCAGTATAATTGTTTCTATTAACCCACTAAGATGACCCTTTTATATTCTCAGTATCTTTCCATTAAAGTCAATGTGTTGATCCTTTCCTTATCCTGTCAAGAGCTATTCTTCATGAAATCACTCATTGTATGTAATCTATAAGCTGTTTTTGCATGTTAATATGAACTAAGTCCTCTTTTTAAGACACAGTGAAGGTATCTAGATATTCCCATGGGAGAAATCTCATTGTGTGAAGGTGTGAAAAGTGGGAAACTAGGTACATAGCAGACAAATATGAGCAAACTTCACATATTTTTCCTTATTTGATTATATGAAACTGTTTCCTATACTGATCAAATCTGAAAAAGTGTACTCATTAAACAGCAAACATAGATATGAATTACAAGACGGTGCATCACCTTTGTATTAAGGATGCTTATAAAACAACAGCCTTAATTTTTCATATATTAAGTTTTTAGTCAATTTTCTGTCTTTGCATCTCATTTTAAAATAAAAACATCTTGGGAGTATATTCAACTAATAAAGCTTAAAAATAATATTTATTTCTTCATATTTTCTTTGAAAATTCAACATAATATAGATTATGTGAGTGTATCTGTGAGGTGCTAAGTTACAGGTAACTTTGTATTGAACTCCATGCTCTGTGTGCCCTTCACAATAAAGACGCTGAGTATGAACGGTGCCTATTTCAAGAAGCATGGCTATCTGTGCTAGGAACAGACTGCTAAGCCATTCCAAGTTTTATTAATATAATCAAACTAACTACATTGCCATTTTAAATTTCAACATTCTGTTCATTTTAGCACTAGAAAGAGATTAATACCATGTTAATGACTACACAAATGTGAAATGAACTGGGCCATGGTATTGTACCAACAGCTGCATCTATTTAAAGTCCGTACAGGATAATTTTATACGCCAGCTTGTCTGAGTTTCAGCATCCAGATATTTGGTTTTGAAAATCCACCAAAATATCATTACAAAGAAATTTTGGAAAATTTCACCTTCAGGTTGATATACTTTTAGTAAAGCATATTAATCTCCACCATGTGGCGGGGCCATGGTTGCTGTTGAATAAGTTGAAGGCTTTGAGGAAATCAGCCTGACAATACATAAGCAATGGAAATTCATGGTCCATCAACACTGAATACTTTAGTTACAAAATCAATATCCCCTTGCATCTCCACTTTGATGGTCTATCCTGAAGATGGTGGATTAACAATTCTTAAAAAGACACAGCCAGAATACAGCAAATACAGAGGCGAATACCAGCAGCAAACCACTGAACTGAGAATAGGACCCCCGTTGAAGGAATCAGAGAAAGAACTGGAAGAGCTTGAAGGGGCTCGAGACCCCATATGTACAACAATGTCAAGCAACCAGAGCTTCCAGGGACTAAGCCACTACCTAAAGACTATACATGGACTGACCCTGGACTCTGACCCCATAGGTAGCAATGAATATCCTAGTAAGAGCACCAGTGGAAGGGGAAGCCCTTGGTCCTGCTAAGACTGAACCCCCAGTGAATGTGGTTGTTGGGGGGAGGGTGGTAATGGGGGGAGGATGGAGAGGGGAACACCCATATAGAAGGGGAGGGGGAGGGATTAGGGGGATGTTGGCCCAGAAACCAGAAAAGGGAATAACATTCGAAATGTAAATAAGAAATACTCAAGTTAATAAAGAAAAAAAGGGAAAAAAAGAAAAATATTCAAAGAGTAATATACAGTAG